>NC_051066.1:54227592-54286481 GCF_004664715.2 Peromyscus leucopus | reverse complement strand
CACCATGCCACTCTTTTTAAAAACCTGTGCAGTGACACTTTCTTTGCATGTAGATTAATGTTGTCAGAGTTTCTCAGTCAGATGTTCACCCCTTGACAGTCTACTTGACTTTCCATCTCCTCTACACTTCAGAGTCTCCTGTTTGTCTCTGTGACACCATCAAACTGAGGGTCTAGTTTGTTGAGTATTGGATTTAAACACTGGAATGCTAAATAAAGATTGGCATTTGATTGAATGACAGTTCTTTTAAAATAAAGTATCAGTGCCAGTTAATACTTTAATATTTTAATGTATTAATTCTTAGAATTGGCCAATCATTTTGAATGCATTGTGGTCAGCTCTGAAGCCTTGGATTAATTCCTGTGCCTGGGCTGAAACCCCAGGATTCCAGTTCAGTTGGTGTAGACAGTTGTTGAAAACTCCCTCTATAACTCTAATGTGGAGTCTGGCTAAAATATAAGTGAACACCCATGGCTTTTGCTGCTCAAAACTTCTGTCTTGGAATGCTTCCATTTGCAGCCTTTAAGTTTTGTTTTTTAAAGTCTTTGTCATAAAAATTTTTGCTTTGAAAATTCAGTTGTGCTTGATAGTGGTTAGTATTGTCAAATTGATAAAATCTAGAGCTATCTGGGAGACAGGCTTCTGAGAAGGCCTTTGGGGGTTGTCTTGGTTACATACACGGAGATGGGAAGCCCTGCCCCCTGTGGGTGACAGCACTCCTGACTTAGATCCCGACTGGAAAGGTGGAGAAAGGAAGCTGAGCAGCAGGGTGCATTGATCCCGCAGTGTGAACAGCTGCTTCCAGCTCTGCCCCTGGACTTCCCTGCCATGATGTCATACCCCGAACTGTGAGCTAAAATAAACTCTGTCTTTGTTAAGTTTCTTTGATCAGAGTATTTTTATCCCAGAAACAGGAAAGGAAACCAAGACACACATCCTGCAAATGGCTTACTTACCTTGTGGAAAGCGTTATATGAAATAGTATTTGTTTTGCAAAGAGAAAACATCAGTTTGTGAAATTAGATATCCGTATTAATTATTTCTCTTGTTGTTGTGACAAAATCCCTTTCACAGACAACACAGGGAGAGCCGGGTATTTGGCTTACAGTTGCAGGGCCCAGCCGCCACAGCAGGGAGGCCAGGCTGCTTTGGCACAGAAGAAGGGTGCAGAATGCTGCTGCCCGGCTCACGTGCTCTGTGCCTGCAGTCCAGAGCCAAAGGCTGGGGAACGGCCCTGCCCACATTTGAGTGGGATGTCCCTCTCCATTGAACCTGATGTAAGCGTTCCCTCACAGACATGTCCAGAGACTTGCTTCCATAGTGATTCTAAATTTCATCAAGTGGCCAGTCAGTATCATAACCATCGTCATGTTTTTAGGCAACTCAAAAATGATAAAAATCCTATATTAATTTTTCAAAGATTTGTTTTAATTCCTTTGAGTTTTTAAAAAGGTACTTATAGGAATAGAACAGACACTGTAAAATTCTTTATATATTATTTAAATGAAGTCAACTATCTTTTTCCTTGTTTGCTGTTTATTTTGAGACAGGACTCTCACTATAGACCCTGCTGTCTTGGATCTTGCAGTGAGCCCAGGCTAGGCTCTATAGCTCTCCTGCCTCATCTTCCTGGTTGCTTGGATTACAGGGTACATCACCAGGTGCAATTGAAATTCGTAGTTCTTTTTTTTTTTTTTTTTTAAAGATCCTTTCTCATGTAGTTTAGACTACCTTCCACTGTACTCTGTGACCCAGAGGCCTTGAGCTCTAGATTCTCCTGTCCCTGCCAATCCCTTCAGTGCTGGGATTATAGATGTGTGACACCATGACCAACTCCAAGGCAGTCTTAATCTATTTAGGATTCTCTTTGGTCCAAACAATAACTTACACAGCTACTGAGACCAAGAATCTCTGGTTGCAGACAAGGAATTGGCAGTTGCCCGTGGTAACAGTTGGTAAGGGGCACTCTTGAGGGTCTCTTGTTAGGAGTGTAGGCGGGTGGCTTTGGTTTCTGGTAGTGGTGGGAAGGTGTTTCAGCCTGAGGAAAGACGGGGAGTCAGAGGAAGACAGAGAAAAGAGGCCAGTTAATAGAGAACATGGAGATAAAAATAGGAGACAGATAAGAATCCAATTAACTTCTGTGAGGGTGCCTTTCCTCTGAGGAAGGAGTTTGCGTTCTAGTTCTCTAGTTTGGGCATGCATATTTAGCTCGAGTCTTTGTGTATGACCTCTAGAAGTAAGATGCAGGCAGAATTATAAAATGATACTAACTTGCCTCTACTTAGTCATTCAGCAAACATTAGGTTTGCAGTTTCTGAAGAAAACTAAGGCTGAGAGCCTACCACCAAGGGGCTGGTGCATTGTAGTAGATGACAGAGACTTTACTGGATTGTTGTCAAATTCTCGCCAGCTTCTGTTTTTCTAACAGTGGTAGATGCTGTGTGTTTTCTTTAATGTATATTTTTATAGAATCTAAGCCTTTTCTATGTGTTACATGGTATAGTTATATACTATCTACAATATCATTTCAAAATTTCAAAAAATCCATGATTGGATCTCCATCTTTGTGATGGGAATATGGTTGCCAGCTTCATAGACTCTTGTCTTAGTGTGTGGAGGCTGGGCAGTCTCTGTACCTCCAGACACTGAGGGGAGGGTCTGAGGTTTCATGGTACTGGAAACAGGCCTATCGCTGTGTTAGGCATATTTGCGGTCTAATTATCCACACTTGTCATAGACTATAAACACTTCTGCAATTCCTATAGAAAGCAAAGTAAAGCCTTATTAAAACTCGCCATTAACAAAATTCTCTAGTTACCTAGATAGGGCTCAGCAGATAAGCCCAGGGACCTGTATTCCATTCATGAGACCCACTTGATGGAAGGAGAGCTGACTCCCATGGGTTGTCCTTTGACGTCTGGGTGTGCATGTGGCATGCGCCCTCTTCCTCCCCCAAATAAACAAATGTGATAAAGCCTCCAAACTAACTCAGCTGTTTGGCTTACACTCACTGTGTTCGGTCTGTGTTGTCAATCTCAGGACTCATTGGGGAGAGGCAGACATATTGATAAGTGAGGTTGGCTTAGACCCTTCGCTGCTCAAGCAAGGACATTTAGTGGATGCTCAATGCCACATCGACTCTGATCGCAACACATGGGAAGGACAAGGTGGGCGAAGATGAATCCCACAAGTCACACTGGTCATCAGCAAGCTTGAGAAATGTCAGGAAGCCTCCCAGGACAGGGCTAATGTCTGTGCTCAGGGTTTTACACACTTAGGTTTTACAGGGTTTTTTTTTTTTCCCAGAGAAGTTTTAACTTGGATCATTGTGTCACTAATAGCTTAAGAATGTCTGCTTTAAGACTGAAGTAATTCCATTTCTCCTGTATTATATGCAGTGGAAAGAAGGGCAGCTAACACTGATAATGCTCCCGTTGACTGCTTTTCTGATAAAAGATTATACATAATGGGTTTGGTTTTAGAACCAAGACAGTACGATTCAGGACTGGATTTTTAATAGGACTGAATTTAGAGTCGGGAGTCACATCTCTTAAAGCACTTTGACAAAAAGATGGTGGTTGTTCTTAAATAGAAAGTGCAACTGCCTTCGGTTTTTATACCATTTTACTCACCGTGCTCATTTCCACCTCACCTCAGTTCATGAGTTAAAAGGCCGTGAGCATCAGTGCCTGTGCTGGCTAGTTTTGTGTCAACTTCACACAAGCTAGAGTCATTTCGGAAGAGGGAACCTCAGTTGAGAAAATATCCCTACCAGATTGGCCCATGGGCAAGTCTATGGTACATTTTCTTAATTGGTGATTGATGAGGAGGGCCCAGCCAGTTGTGGGAGGTGCTACCTCCAGGCAGATGTTCCTGGATTCTATACTAAAGCATGGTGAGCAAGCCAAAGGATCAGCCAGGAAGCAGCACTCCTCCGTGGCCTTTGCATCAGGTCCTGCCTCCAGGCTTCTGCCTAAAGTTCCTGCCCTGACTTCCCTCAGAGACGGGAGTAAGACCCAAGAGCGTCTACAGCAATGGGCACCCTAAGACAGTGTCCTTTACCATAAAACTATGGAAATTAAATGTAAAATTTGCATCAGATAAAACATTAAGTGTGGGACTTGTTCGATCTTACATTACTTAGTGAGCAGAAGCATGTGCCATTTCTCTTGGCGATGTATATTTGACTTACAAGTTTAAAAAAAATTTTTTTTTGCTTTCTTCCTTTTTTAGCAAAACATTATTGGGCCTTCCAAATGTCTTTAGTCTTTACTGTGTGCTCTCTGCATGTTGTGTATGTGTGCATACAATTACTCATATTATTGAACACTATCTGAGGACTTTTTATATTGAGTAATTCAACTAGACTGGTGTGATCAGTTTTCTCAATGAGCTTACTTTAGAGGAGGCCGCCCATCTGCCCTCACGCTTGTCAGGGAACGCTGTACTGCTGAGGCAAAAGGCAAGGCTTTAAAGGCAGATAGGGATTCCTCAGAGCAACCGAGCCATGCAGAAGAAAGTGTTGCAGCAAGATGGTGGCAGAGCCCAGGGCATCAGCGCAGAGATCTGTGTGTTGCTGGTGAGAGGCACACAGCTGAAGAGCCAGGATCGTGGTCCCACAGAACTGCCCTGTGACAGTTCAGTAGAGGTTCGACCACTTCACACCAGGTACAGCAGTGAGGGGACAGGTTGTTTTGCAGCTTGATTGAAAGGGGTGTGCAGTCAGGAAGTCCCCCAGAGGCTGTCCAGTCAGGAGGCAGCGGTGCCGTTGGGAAGGTGGAGAAGTAGCCTGTGCAGCCTCGATTGTGTGGAAGGCACAGCAAACAACACCGTGGACTTTTCCATTAGATTTTATGACGCGTGTGAACGTGTGTGTGTGTGTGTGTGTGTGTGTGTGTGTGTGTGTGTGCTGTGGAATAATGTGGGGAAACTTCTGAATACTGGAGTTTTACTTAAATCGCCTTCATCTTGAAATAATTTAGGGTTTAACAGAACAGTAATCAAAAAGAATCTGAAGAATTCTTATATACAGTCTTTACCTTATGGTCTCCTAATGTCAGCTCCATTTCTGTATTTTATTTTTCCTGTGCTGGAACTAAAACCCAGGGCTGTGCACGTGCTAGGTAAGTGCTCTACCTGTGAACTATATCTCTTGGTCTTGTCTCCTTTTTTCCATTTTAGTTTTCTATTAGCATACAGAGTAACAGATTTCCTTATGACGTTTTCTTGCATATTTAGTTTTGGTTACTCCCCCTCCCCTGTTGTTCCCCTCTCTACTTGGACTCTCCAGTTCCCAGAATTCTCCTTTCATATTACACGTGTTCTGTTACCTTCCCCACAACTCTTCCTGAAAGACCCCTTCTGACCTTTCATGGGGCCGTTCCTACGTTTCCTGCCCTCTACTCACACTAACATCCACTTACACACACATACCCATACCCACTTAAACCCACACATACATATGTAAATGCACATGTGTATACATACATGCACACACATGCATACGCACTAGAAGCCAGGGTGTATACATGAGCTAGAAAATGCAATATGGTTCACCTCAAGTAATATTTTTCAGTTCCATTCATGTTCCTGTGGATTTCCTTTTTCATTATAGTGAATAAGATTCCATTGTGTGTCTGTGTCAGTTTTCACTATTCATCTGTTGATGGACATCCAGCTGATCCAGTTTCCTGGCTGTTATGCATGGACAGCAGTGAACGTGGACGTGCAGATATCTCTGTGGTATAGAGTAGGTACAGACTCCTTTGAGAATGCTTGGAGTGCTAGTACGGGGTCATGTTGTTGTTCTGTTTTTGGTTTTGTAGAACCCTCCAGGCTGATTTCCATGGTGGCCACCCCAGCATACACTCCCACCAGCAGTGACTAAGGGCTCCTCTTTGCCACGTTCCCAGAGCCATTCCTTGTCATTTGTATTCTTGATGAAAACCATCTGACAAGAGTGAGAAAGAATCTCAAAGTAGTTTTAATTTGCATTTCTCTGATTGCTAAGGATGTTGAACAGTTGAAAAATTGGCCATCAGTATTCTTTCTTTTGAGATTCATCTGTTTAGCTCATTGGTGCATGCATGCACGTGCGTGCATGCGTGCCTGTGTGCATGCGTGTGTGCATGTGCGTGTGTATGTGTGTGTGTGTGTGTGTACACATGTGCGCATGTTCACGTGCATTTATGTACTTGTACATATGTGTGTACATGGGGCCCAGAGGTCGACACGGGTGTCCTCCTCATTCACTCCCTACCTTATTTTTGAAGCTGGAACTCATTGATTTTGGCTGGACAGTGAGTCCCAGGATTCTCCTCTCTCTTTCTCTTCAGTGCTGGGATTACAGGTGTGTGCCATGAGCCTGACATTTTATTTTCACTTTTTTAATGATTAAAAAATTGCCTGGCGGTGTTGTACGGCCAAGCTTCACCGCACAGATTTGGAAATCCACTGTGCTCCGACTGTGGAGAACATATGTGAGGGGAAATCGTAGGACTCCAGTGGAAGTGGGGTTGGAACCTGGAGGCACCTGGCACTTGTCACCTCAGTTCCTTAAGAACCCATGAAGATCTGAACTCAGGACCTCATGCTGCCAGGGCAAGTCTTGACGGACTGAGCTGCCTCCCAGACCCCAGGGCTCGGTGTTCTGAGACAGGATCTTGTTATGTAGCCAAGACTGGCAGCAAGCATTCGGTCCCTTGCCTATACCTCCTGAGTGGCGGGGTCACGGGCATGTGCCATACCCAGCACTGTATTTACTCTTCATTAAGCAACAAAGGGATATTATTTCTCTCTGGGCCACTTGAGAGCAACTTGTATATATTGTATTTTGTTACTCCTAAGTATGTTAGTACATACCTTTCCAGAAATACAAACGTGGGCATTTTCTTATATAATCATAATATAATGTAAAATCAGGAAATTATTAGGGATAACATAAAGATTTTGTTCAAATAAGTGTGTCCTTTTGAGTCAGAGACGAACCTTATTTTCTTGGCTCTGTTTTATGTTCAATCCTGCTTTGGTGTCCTGCTCTCTTCCTTTCTAATCAGAACACTCTCAGTCTGTGTTGCACAGACATTTTGGGAGAACACTCGCCAGCTCCCTTTTAACACACCCACCACCGAGGTGGGTGGGATTCTTCCTCATTGTTAGATTTGGGTCGTGTCCTTTGGCTGTGGTTCTGCAGCAGTGATGCCCCGTGTCTTATCAGGAGGCCTCTGCTGGTGTATTGTTCTGTTACTGGTCATGTGCACTCATCTCTTGGTTTTGGCGATGCCTGCCAGGTTTTCCCACTGTCGGGTGACTGTCCCTTCATAATTAATAACCCTACCTTGTGGGATGGTATTTTGAGTCTGCAAATATCAGAGTTCTCATATTTTTACTTATGAGTTTGAACATACAGTCATGATTCTTACCTGGATTGTTCGGTGTCCTTTTGACAAGGGCTCATAAATCTTTTAGGATTTACATTCTGGCAGGCATGCCACAGTCTCCCATACATGCCTTATCCACCTTTGGGATCTGCTAGAGTTTCAAGGAATCCTATTTCATTTCATTTCATTTCATTTTATTTCAAGAAATGCTATTTAGAAATCAGGATGTGGGCGCTTGCATTATTGTTACAGAGAGAGAATTGCTTTTAGGCCCTTAGATTAATCAGAGTTCTCCAAGAAACCAAACCAACAGGAGATATGTACGTCTGTCTATACCTGTGCCCGTGTTTATTTCATCATCTGTATCTGTGTATTGATGGAGGCTTGAGAATTGCAAGGTGAGTGTGGGCCAGCTCTCAGGGTGTGCTGATGTGCTCCAGTGGTGGTCAGGCAGGAAGGGCTGACCTCGTAGAGCAGGTGTGGAGGCTGTATGTATAGCTGCTGAAGAGGGGCTCTTAACTGGGGTTAGAATTTTTTGCCTATTAATATTCAGGATTTCAACTGGTTACATGAGGCCAACTCATTATGGAAAGCAAACTCATTTACTGTACAAATTAGATTGTTAATGTTATCCCAAAATAACCATGCAGAAACCCAGAATAACGTTTAATCAAGCAGGTGGCACTCAGTTTCTGGGTCACAATTAGCACATGAAGTAACCATCAGTGCTCTCAGTGGACAGGGCTGGGACACCCTGCTCCCCCAGTCTATCTCTGTACAACAGAAACTGTATTTGTTTTCCCTAATCCAGCCATCCCTGAGGATCCTGGGAGTCTCCTCCTCTTCCCCTCTTTGACACCTGGCTCCTCTCTTCCATGACCTCCTATGGGCTCAACCCTAGAACACACAGCCGGCAATGTACGCTGCAGCCATGTATTGGAACCCAGTGTGATCCTGTAGCTCTCACGCTTACAGCCTGAGAGTATGTCTGAAAAGGGAAGGAGCTTAGGAGAAGCTTGGTCCCGCGGGCCTCCCCCTTCAGTGTCAATCAGTCTGTCACCTGAACTCCAACGTGACTGCTCTTCCTGTTGGGTTCCATCCCAGAGGTCCGCGTCCACTCACCTCACTGGCGTTCCTCTCTTCTCCACTTTTTGTCAGTGGTTCCTCCTTTGTACCGTCTCTCTTTACACAAATGGAGATGAATGAGCATCGCCTTTCCTTTGATCTGCTAAACACACTTAGGCTCTTCCTGCTGTGCTGTGCTTACAAGCTGGCCATGTTTTAATCTTTATTTCATGTGTATATGTGTTTGGCCTACATGTATGTCACTGCATCACATGGGTGCAGTGTCCACTGAGGCCAGAAGTGGTGTCGGAATCCTTGGAGCTGGAGTTACAGATGGCTGTGAGCTACCAGGTGGGTGTTGGGAATTGAATCCAGGTCCTCTGCAAGAGCAATGATGGCTCGTCACCACTGTATCGTCCCTGCAGCCCCTCCTGTTGTTAGCATGTGAAATGTTAATACGTTTGAAAAGGCTGATACAGAGCTGGAGACCCAGCACTGGCTCCGCCCTTCTCCTGCTGCTGCGTTCCAGCTGTTCCCCCACCCCACCTTCCCTGCCTTCTTGGCAGTTTCTCTAGCTGCTCCCTTGTATCGGTTTGCGCCAGTGGAGCCGATAGATGTGTATCCTTGTTCATTTTTTGTTTTGTTTTTAAATATAGCCAGTGTTTTTATTTTTAGATGAAATGTCTTTATATTTATTTTTTCCTTTTATTGAAAATAGTTTCTTTTTTCACATAATATATCCTGATTGTGGTTTCCCCACCTCTACTCCTCCCAATTTCTTCCCACCTCTCCCCCCTGCCCAGATCCATTCCCTTTCTGTCTCTCATTAGAAAAGAACAGGCTTCTTAGGGATACTAGTAAAGTATAACAAACTAGAATATAATAAGGTAAACTGAAAACCAGCACATCATGGTTGGACAAGACAAGCAATCGGGGAAAACAGCCGGAGAGAAGGCCCAGGCGTCAGAGAACCACTTTCCCTTTATTTACTAAACATACTCAGGGTTTCCCTGCTGTGGGTGCTTACTGTCTAGCTTTAGACCTATGTGCCAGTCCATTGTGGCCTCTTTATTTATTTATTTTTTATTTTCTTATCTTTTGTTAGGAGAAGATCTCACTGTGGTCCTCAGTGGCTTGGAACTCATTTTGTAGGCCAGGTTGGCCTTGAACTTACAGAGTTCTGCCTGCTTCTTCCTTTACTTCTAGGATTAAAGGCAGGAGCTGTCAAGCCTGGCTCCCTTGTGTAATTTTATCCTATCCACTCTTAGTTCAGCCAGTCTTCTGTCTGTGTGAACATAGGCTATTTCCAGTTGGATTTTCCGATCATGAATAAATAGTGCAGAAACAGAGTCTTAGGTAACATGTCTACTACTGTGGTTGAAAACATATTCCTTCCACTTCTTATTTTAATATTGTGCTTTTTCCTTTTGTCTTTTTACATGCACCTTGCATATTTCCTTTTTTAAATGAAGCTGGTTTGAAGTTTAAGACTTGTTTTATTATTTATTTGTTTATTTTAAAATTATCTGTCTGTCTGTCCATGCACATGAATGTAGTGCTCTCAGAGGCCAGAAGAGGGGATCTGATCCCCGGGGGCTGGAGTTAGAGGCAGCTGTGAGCTGCCAGACATGGATGCTGGGACTAGAACTCCACTCTCTGGAACAGTAGTACCCGCTCTACCTCTCTCCATCTTTCCAGCCCCACGAAGTGTCTTCAGTACAGGTTTAAAAATGAGGGCTAGAGAGATGGCTTAGTGATTAAGAGCGCTGCTCACACAGAAGACTGGGGTCCCGTTCTTAGCATTCAAGCATCCACACAGAGTCCTACCACCTCCGTAACACCGAGGGACTGACACCTTTCAAGGGCACCGGGTTGTCACATGTGCACATACATCTATTCAGGGAAAAACACTCGTGAAATAAAAACAAACCTTTTAAATGTCGTTAGTAAGGGGGGAGAGAGACCTGTAAGAGGCGGGTAGTGCGTGTCAAAGTGAGAGTGTGCTGCTCGAGACAAGCGTGCTGTACTAACAGCTGAACAGGTCGTTTTGTTGGCTTTGGAAGTTCCATTGCTGAAAGAATGTTAGAAGATGAGAAAGTTCCAGTTTCCTTTTTTATGGATTGTGTTATCTGACAGTTCCACACAGGTATCTAATGTATTCGTACTGCGGTCTTCTTTCCCTTCATCCCTGTCCACTCCCCAGTTCCTTCTATGGAACACGGTTGTAGGTTTTGTTTTGTGACCCATTTAGTTTAAGCAGGCCATCTGTGTGACCACCAGGTTGCCTTTTTAATTTAGTTTTTATTTGAGTATATTTAGTAACTTAGTCTGCCTTCAGTGCCAATAAGACCTTTCCATTTTATTCTGTTTCTTGGCTGTGGTCAGTCATCTCATTTCTTTTTGCCATTGCTTTTAGACTTAAAATTTCTGATCTAAGATGTGTCTTTTCATGTCCCCAAAATGTTTGTTTAAAGAGAGAGAATTCCATTTGTCAAATTATTAAGACCTTTTACTTTGTTCTTGCTAAGTTTTTAGCAGTTTGCATGTTCTAATTTTATTTTTTATACTAGTTTATTGTAAATGAAAATACAGTCTTTATATAAATGAACATGGCTTCTGGCTGTGTTTATAAACAGGACAGTTTCTTTAGTAGACTGAATTAAGGTTGCTTTCATTGCCAGTGTAGGTAAATATGGTTGTTTCTCTTTCCTCCTTCAACCTCCCTTCCTCCCTCCCTCCCTCCCTCCCTCCCTCCCTCCTCTCCCTCTCTCCCTCTGTCTTTTTTCTTACAATAAATGGAAGCACATAGTAATGGAGGCAGAAGTAGGACCAAAGGAGGGAGAGAGCTAGTGTGCCCTCGCTTTCTCTCTTGCTGTCTCATAGGGATGGAATCACACAGTTAGGGAGACTGAACTGCCCCAGGGTCTGCTGTCTACAAGCTGGAGACTCAGGAAAGCCTGTGCTGTGCCTTCCAGTCTGACACTAAAAGCTTGAGAACTCAGAACAGCAACGTTGTAAGTTCTAGGTCAAGGGTAGAAGAATGAGGTGAGAAGAATGACAGACAGTTCTGCTTTTCCTTCCTTTTGGGTTCTGTTTGGGCCTTCAGTCTGTTGAGTGACTCTTCTTATGAAGGAGAGAGCAGTGTGTTTGACTAGTCCTCAGTGCAGATGCTAATGTCTCGAGAAGCATTCTTGAGCATGTAAGACATCATGTTTAGCAGGCATTGACATCCTCTGGCCAAGTTGGTACCTACACACCTTTGAAGCCTTGCCCTCCTGAGTCTGCTGCTGGCCAGTCTTGATAATGCTGCTGCTGTCACAACTGTTCTTCAGGGAGTTTTCACCTAGGGTGGCCTTGCCGTTATGGACGATTCTGGTTAGTGTCAGGTCTTCTGTTAGTCTTCTTTCTTCTGCACCACTTTCCTTTTCTCCTAGATCCACTCTCATTCTCTAGGGGCTAAGGGAAAATCCTTAGAACTATCTCCACAGAAACATGGTTTGTGTTTCTACCTTAATGAAAGTTAGTAGTTGTCCTGGGGTTGTAGTGAAGGTGCAGACTTAGAGTGGCTTTACTTGACTCGTTAGTCTGTCCAGACTGTGAAAGACATATTGGGAGATGCAGACGTGCATGGTCACCAATATCTTGCTTAATTTATGAATTGTGCAACTGTGTCACATGATACTTTTCCTCCTACTGAGAACAGAGTGGGCATCTGATTCCATAACACAGTGTATAGTAGCAGTTAGCATTCACAATGGATGAACTTTGCGTGCTTTTTCTTATGAAGACTAATCCTCAGGGATTTCAGCCTTCCCCTTTAATAAAGTCAAGCCCACTTTTACAGTTCACCCTTTGTGATAACAGGTAGAACCATCACAACAGTTTCTCTTTTTTTGCTGTTTTCACAAACCCCAAATAGAACTTCTCACCTCCCAACACACAGAGGGTATCTTAAGTTAAAAACGCCGTATAATCCCTCAGCTCAGAAGCATGGAAGAAGTATGATGTCTAGTCTAGGCCAGAATAGGGGTAAGGCTTTTCACATCTGCAACACGCACGCACGCACGCACGATGTCTTTTATGCCAACAGAAGTTGCCTGGCAACTCATGATGTAGTGTACACATTTCCGTTGAGGGTTTGGGTACCATGAGTAGACTGCTGCCGTAGGTGGTCGACAGATGCTGTGGTAGATTCCCAGGTACAGAGAAGACCACAGGGAGGGAGTCAAGAAGAGTGATTGTTTTAGCTTTGGTCCTCTTCTTTATTTAAGCCTTGAAGTCTGTGTGAGTGAGTTTGAGCTAAAAGGGGGATTTAATAGAAGAATTCTGTCATACTATTGTAGTAATGCTGAGTGGGAGGCACAGTCAGGATTTGACTCCTGTCACTTGGCTCTGGATCTGATCTAGTTGTCACCTTGTTCCTGTTTTGGAGCAGCAGCTAGGGCTCAGCTGGCAATGCAGTCCGTAAAGCGGACGTGCTGTCTGGAGCACCTGCCGAACGGTATCTTCTGTGGTGGAAGCAGCGATACTTGGAAAGAGTCCCCTGAGTCTTCATTTACTTTGTGGCACTGTGGATTGAATCCAGGGCCTCATGCATTCTAATTGAACTACATCCCCTGTCCTTTCTTTAACACACACACACACACACACACACACACACACACACACACTGGTCCAGGAACCTTAGATTACTTTTTGTATAGTAAATAATTGCTATGTTTTTTACTAATAAAAAAAAAGATTTTGCATGTTGCATGGCCCTATAGTAGATGCATGTATAATTTCTGTTGTCAGCCATCTGGTATGTGGAGTTACAGTAATTATGGTACTTGATAACCAAAGTGAGCTTTATTGTTTCAAGTACTGGGAGATACTTGCCAGTAAAAGTTTTTCTTTTTAACCATCCAGAGGGACCCTAGATTTCCCTCTGCAGTTCTTTTGTGGGTAACAGATCAGATTATTTTGCCAAATGGCAATGGGGTGACAGAGTTGGAAGGCATCTAAATGTTGCCAGGAAAAGCTACACGTTGCAAAGCATTCTAGGTATTAAAGTAAAAAAGTGAGTTGGGGGTCATGGTAATTATGGTAATAAAAGCTAAGGTATAATTTCAGGAAATGGAAAATGTGCATGTTAAATAATGACTTGTGTGTGTGTTGAAATATAGATAATGAAAACTCAATGTGTACACAGTGAAATCAAGTAATCCATTTCCAGAAGCCCAAAGTTAGAGTTGGCTCAGCATAAAGAGCACTTTATAAAGTGTCCTTCTTCATTCATGATCCTAATGGGCCAGGGCCCAAGCTGTTTCAGCAAATGTCCGTGAACTATGTAATTTAATATTCTGTTCAAAGCAAATACACACTCTATTCATAGTGCTTGGGCTAGTTTAAAATTATCTAAGTTTATTTTCCTTTACTTCCTAATTATTATGCTAAATGGCACTGCAATGAGAGAACTGCTGTGATTATGAGCAGGGAGTACAGTCAACAAGTACACACCGTGCACTGGCCGAGTGCGGGCTGTCCTCCTAGGCCAGCAGGTAGGACATCCAGACCCTAGAGCCACACCTGCTTTGCTCTCACAAAGAGTAACTGCTTTCTTTGTCTTTATTGACCACATAGGCAGGAGAGATTGTTAGTCCATTCAGAACATGTCCTTAAATATTAATATGCACCATGCACACAGTTTGGAAATCTATTTGTCTGACTCAAACTATAACATTTATGATATTTGTTGATATTTCACTTAGCAGATCCACTTGCTTGTCTGACCAGCCACTACTTCCTGTCTACGTATCACAGTGAATAGGTACCGTGGACATAATATGTTGCTCTTCCTAGTAATTAATCACCTAAAAAGAAGTATGTATGGTGGTGGTGATAGAGAGGGCAGCATCTGAGAAGATGATCAGCTGCAAAGTGAGAAAGCCTGAGAAGTTAGAGAGCCAAGAAGACGGCAGAGCTGGAGTTCTGTGCACTTCACGGCTGCCCCCGACCCATGTCTTGCTCTCTGCCCATGAAGTGGATCAGAATAGGTCTCTTCCTCGGCGATCCTGAGTGGGGTTCACATACTTAGTCTTTGCTCATGAAGACCTTTAGATTACCATGGTGAATGTGAGAACACTGTAAGGGCACATGCAGTCTGTTTCCGAATCCTCTTAATATTTTTGTTTGTTTGAGACAGTTTCGGTGTATAGCTCAGGCTGTCCTCAAACTCAGTCCTCCCGCCTCCACCCTCTGAATGCTGGGATGATAGCCATGTGCTGCCATATCTGGCTTCTCTGTTGATTTTGAAATGTAAAAATAAAATGCTAACTGGGAAGTGCTGTTTAAAGGATTATGGCTCCTTTTTCACAATGTTCGTGTGTTTAAAGATTTGGATTGGGCATTTATCAGGGACATCTTTAAATATAAAGAAACACAGGGAAAAAAGAAAGCAGTTTTACCTATCATCCACTTTGAACAATTATTGACAAGTGGTCAGTCCTATTCCAAGTGTATGTCCCTTTCCAGATCCCAGTGCTGTGGCCACTCAGTGTCCACCAAAGTGGACTTGATTCCCTTTGTGGAGGTGATAGGCAGTATGCTTCCGGAAGTGATGGATGCAGAGGCTGCTGACCTTGTGAATGGGACTAGCAATCTTACCAAAGGACTCCAGGTTAAAGGGAACACTCATTTCGCTCCTCTGTCCTGCCTTATGGAGATGTAGTGTTTCTCCCTTTGCCCTTCCATCCTGTGAGGATACCCAGACAGTGCCATCTGTGAACACCTTCGCCAGGTTCTGAACTGCCTGTAACCTTGATCTTAATTTCCCCATTTCCAGAAGAGATAAGGGACTCTTTAGAAAACATGACCTTAGTGTCGTCCAAAGTATGTGCAGTATTGAAAAGACTTTGTCTTTGCTGCTGAAGCTCTTGGTAGCCTCCTGCTCTGATCACAACAGAGTTGGGATGAATCCCTAATCGTTTGCAACACAGTGAGTGGACTCCTGGGAGCATTTGCTTATGTATTTTTAGTTTTGTTTTTCACTCCTTAAATGCACATCAGTTATATCCAGATTTTTCCTGACTTACAAATGGATACGTCTGTTTGTGTAAATTTCTTGACAGCTTTAGCAAGGTAAAATTTATATACCACAAAATCCAGCCATTTTAATTGCACACACTTCAGTGAAATGATGCAAAGGTGGTCATTGATGATCCACTGGTTCCACTTCTGTGGGTTGTGATCTGTTCATTTGTGTGACCTAAACAAATTATTCCTCTGGCCCTCCTTTTCTCCTCTGATAAAATGTGGTGCTTGTAGATACTGGTAGAATCACCAATGAAGGATTCTTATGCTGTTGCAGATTGTCTGGACATGTGTTATTTATAACCTGGCTGTGAGAGTGGGAATGCCCTGACTGTGGCCTCAGTGGAGTCAGTGGTGGTAACTAGCCAGGAATGGAGGAAGGAAAATTTAGCTATAGGTAGTAAGCAGTGTTCATTGAGCAAGTACTATTTTATATGCCAGATTATATATACACAAATAAATAAACGCACCTGATCTTCAATCCTGTGAGCTAGTTTCAGTGATTATGTCCATAAAAGTAGAGAGTTCTCTGGGGCTGGAAAGATGGCTCAGGGCTTAAGAGCACTGGCTGCTTTTGCACAGGACCGTAGTTCAGTTCTCAGCACCCACATGGTGGCTCACAACCTATCTGTAACCCTGGTTCCAGGGTGTTGGGTGCACTCTTCTGGCTGCAGGCATGCACACACTGTCCATACATACATGTAGGTAAAACAGTCATATACATAAAATAAAAATTAAAAATAATTTTGATGAGGGGGCAACTTTTAAGGTAAGGGTAATCCTTTTTTATATTATGTAAATAAACACTCCAAAAATGTCAATGCATATTATAGGTAATATTTTATTTGAGCAAAAGTATTCTTCCCTTTGTGGTATCTGACATACAGGTAACAGGATTAAAGCTAATTTATATCCTTACTGTTTGTTTGGGGCCTTTAAACACATCTGGCTGAACCTTCCTTAAAATGTATTAGGATCATCAGTGTCTAGGTAAATGAGTCTAAATTCAGCCTGATGGAATGTGTATATATCTTTGTCGAGGCTAGAAAACCAAACAACAACAACAACAACAAACCAAGCACTTCTTTCTAGAAGCAAGGCCAGGGGAGAAGAGAGATGATCATAGCCCAGAGAAATTCTGACCCGGCCAGGCCTGGACCACCTGCAGCAGGTGAAGGGGGGTTGGAATCTGGAAGTCAGAGGGTGGAGGAGGATCTTCCTAGATCCATGTGTTGAAAGACAGCCATTGTTCACTTCGAGTCTTTCCAGAGGATTGTTGTTCTTTCCCTTGAAACTGCCACTGTTGTTTGAGAACTAGGTTCCTAATCACCACGGCACCTGTGATAACAGAGGTCACATGACAGTTCCACTGTGTCATCCCAAGGCTGAGCAGAGCTTGTGCCTACACTGTGCTGTGTGTGGGGATGGTGAGCCAGGCAGGGAAGCAGGGAGCTCTGGCCCGTGCCTGTGTTTGTTCTCATTTCAAAGACAGTCGAAACTATTCCTAACCTGCTTTTGAGGAGAGCTATGTTTCAATTTTTTCCTGGAAATACAAGGCTAAGGAGCCTGTGCTCTGGTTTTGTTCTTCTCCATTATGTGTCTACATGATGTAGATTTATTAGAGATGATTTAGTTAGCCTCAGGCAATCCTAATGGGTTTTCTCTGGTTGTTAAAAAACACTCTTCAAAAGAATCTAACTGAATTTTCCTAGCAGACCGGTTGATTTATCCTTATTGAAAGAAGAGTTCCAGTACCCACGCACATATCATCAATTACAATCTCTTTTGAAGTGTAATTTGCCGAGGCTTGATTAAAAGGCCTGTAATTGTCCTGTCCTGCTGCTCGGGACATGCTCTGCTGCCCTCTAATGGCTGCCCATTGATGGCAGCTATTGACTTCTCTGGCCACCTTCAGAATTAGCCTCTAGGTATCCAGTGACTCCTGTGAGCTGCTGAGTCTGTGGGTCTGTGGGAGGCTGTCTCGGTGGACAGACAGCTTGGTGGTGTGTGGGTGTGGCTGCCATGAGGATGGGGGCATTTGGTACTTAGGTTGATTTTGTGCAGGCTCAGGGTTGAGTGTTTTGTTGCATTATTTTACATCCTTTTGTTCATTAGTCCCTTGCAGATTCTGATACTTCAGACTGCCAAGGGTATTTGGTATCTAGCCATGCCTCCAGCTAGTAACTTGTTACATAGATATGTCAGGGAGTGGGTGAGAAGATGCAGACCTAAAGATGCTTTTCTGTGCTCTTGGGGAAGACAAGATGTCCACGGAACTACTTGATTGTCCTGCTCTTTCAGTTGAGATCTTGGAGAAGCCGTCAAGCTAGAGTGCCTGCAGTTATTAGGAGAAGGCTGTCTCCGTGCGTTTCTGCCTCCCAGATTTTGTCACTTCTTGCTTTAGAAGGAACCCAGTGGCATTTAAAATTTTTGTCAAGAAATACATTAAAATATGACTTCATTACTTACAATATTGAGAACCAAAATAGTACAGATGCAGAGTACTTCCATGCCCACCCTCTCCTTGGTTGAAGTTAACGTGCAGCCAGGAGTGCATTTCTTTTATCCTCACTGCCCTCCAAGGCTGGCTGTCCCTTTCTGTATAATAACCTTTTATTGATTTTATTTTTATTGAATAACTTGTGTTAGGAAGAGGCCTGCTTTAAGTGACCACCTATGAAATAGGAGAAGCACAGTCGTATGTTCTTCATCTTATTTCCTGTTAAGCATGTCCTATTTTACTTGGTAAATCTTTAAAAAGTCTATCTTCCTATCCCAGGTTTCATTGTCACAGCCTTGCTGGCTTTATGGCTCATTCATGTTTGGAGTGAGTAACCTTTTCTTGTGAGAAATGATGCTTGTGTTTGCCGCTATGGAGACAGCGGGAGCTGGTGCCCCTATCTTATCTATATCTCACTCTGGAGGGACCTTAGATTTTATAAGAGCTTTTCTTTATTTTCTGTACTTTATACATAATTTAACTCTTCCACAAGGCATTAACATAATCTAGAGAAGCAAATTAAAAAAATGGTTCTGTAAACACTTGAAAAGCTAAGCCATAGCAACTTAAAAAAGAGATTTATATGTTATGTGTGTGTCTGTACCGTGAATGCCATGGAGGGCATCGATTCCTTGGAGCTGCAGTTACAGGGAGCTATCAGCTGCCTGACGTGGGTGCTGGGGATTGAACCTGGGTCTTCTGGAAGAGTAGCAAGGCTCTTGTTGGCTGAGCCGGCTCTCTGGCCCCTAAGCCATTACTTGAAGAACTAAAGTCGAGGTATAGTCACCATTTTTGTGGCTCCTTTCCTTAGGGGCAGCAGTGGAGGCACTGGGAGGAGGAGGCTGTCTCTATGGCTTCACATTTTATACTGCGTTGTATTTGATTGTGACCCCTGTGCCCCCAAATGTGTGTTTCTCATTGCCTTGTCATTTTCAGTGTGAACCAAAACTAACAAAAAGCTGTTGGATAAAAAGCACTAGTACTTTGCCACATTGTAAAGGAGATTCAGCTGCCTCTGAGGAGAGAGGGAAAAAACAGAAGGCTGCCTCGGGACCAGCCTGCCAGAGGGGGCCTAGAACACAAGATGGAAATTTACATTTACCCCTTGAGCACAGGAAAACTCAGTGGTTAACAACTAAACTTTGATATTAATTGGCATAAAATCCATAACCTGGCTTGCAAAGCTCCAGAATCACAGTATGTATTCCCAGGGTCTCCTGTAGTCATTGTTTCTTGTACTTAGTGGGGTCTCAGGAGTCCAGATATTCTTGTCTCCTGGAAGACCCAGGTTTGGTTCCCAGCACCCACATCAGGCAGCTGATAGCTCCCTGTAACTGTAGCTCCAAGGGCCTTGCCCGCCATATATTGACTGATTGTTTAATTTTTATTTTATGTGCATGAGTGTTTTGCCTGTGTGTTTATCCTTGTACCGCCTGTGTGCCTGGTGTTCATGGAGGCCAGAAGAGAGCATCTGGTCCCGGACTGGACTTACAAACCATTGTGAGCTGCTTAGGGTGCTGGGAACCAAACCCAGGTCTTCTGTAAGAGGCGCCAGTGCTCTTCACCACTGAGCCAGCTCTCCAGCCCTGACAACAGACTTCCTAAATAAAACAGGAAGTGATGAGAGCCACTCTCTGCTAAGTGCTGAATTGTGGTGTTGTTCCCCAGTCCAGTCACAGTCCCCTTGACTGAAAGAGAATTCCCACTCCTGCTGACCTAAGCAGAACAAAAGAATTCACTGGAAAAGTGTTGTACAGTGCATGGAGCTGATGAGAAGGATGGAAAAACAGACTTCAGAACCAGAAGGAATTAAAGGTGGCTCAGAACTTGTGCTTGCAACCAGATAGGAATGACCTGGTTAGGAAGCCAGCTTTGCTGCATGACTGAGGGACCTTGAGGCTGAGCTTGCCCTGTGGGAGAGCATCTTATGGATGGTCTGTCTCAGGAGCTCTTTGTTTCTAGCTTTCAGAGAGGTCAAACTTACTTCTTGTAGTAGGTGTTATTTTCATGGTTTTGTATCATGTGCATACGTATAACTGTCATTACCACTGACTTCTGACACTAAATAGAAGGGGTTTCCTCTCATAATCAGTTCTCTGAGCACTGTCTACTGTCCACTTCGCTTCAATTTGGCATGAAGTTCTAGAGTTAGTGTCAAACTCCTAAGTTTAAAGGTTGAATTTCACTTGACTGACCTCAATTTGGATGCCAGTAGCAGGGCTGGGTCTTAGGCTACTTCTGCTTATAGGCTCCAGATAAAGCTTCTCAGGACCTCCCTAGGTTTGCTAATTCACTAGAAGGACTCAGGTCCCAGGAAAGCTGTTTCCATGATATATAATGGATGACATAGCCCAGGAATAGCCAGTAGATGACACATATGTGGTGGGGTATGGAGGGTTCGGAGCCACACCTTGTCCGGTGTGCTGACTTCCCTGCACCCTGTGTGTCTGCTGCCTGACCAACGGATGTCTTATTGTGTGGTCATGACTGATGAAATTATGGGATACTGGTGATTGATTCTGTTTCTGTTCCCCCTCCCACCTCAGAGTTTTGGAGAGTGTGGTGGCTGTTCATGCGTCCCCTTGAACTCATGGAGGCTCCACCATAATTTGCTCTATTAGCATGGGGTATTTAGGAAGGGGCACTTCAGCAGTGACTAAAGACACTCCTCTCTGTCACTCAGGAAATTCCAAGGACAAAGACTGTTTTGCTGCATATCTGTTATGTGCATTCCGTCTAGACAAGTTTGGTGTTTAATTGCCTGGATGTCACTGTGTATTTTCAGAGTTGTTGGTTGGTAAGCTGATAGCATATTAGGGAAGTGGCCTTGATGGAACCAGACTGCCTGAGTCCCAGTTTCCACACTCACTAACTGTGTGATGTTGGAGCAGCTAGCTCCTACCTCAGAAATACTGGGAACATGAAGTCAATACTAGAAGTCATTACAGGGCACAGTTTGTGATAAACACTTGAGTGGAAGGTACATGTTAATTAATGTAATCATTATCAGTGTCCTTGTCAAACCTCAGGTTAGGGCCCCAAGGTGATCACAAGTTTCCTGCGTTCTTGATTAACTGGTAACAACTGATCAAAGGCAGTATTGATTTAGAAACATGAAATGCTATAAATTTTCTAGCAGAATGTAAAACTATGAGCTCATGTGAACTCCTTTGAGGTACCTGGGCTAATACAGAATTACACTGAGAAGAAAAATTGAAAACAGTGTTTAAGGAGTAAAACTTAAAGGTACATGAAGTAGTTTGACAAGTTGTTTTCTTTGTAGGCAGGTGGGAACAGCGGTGGTATTTTTGTTTTTGTTTTTCTCTTGACCACAGAGCCTGTAAAATACTTCACTGGCTTACTTAGCCTTGCTTAATTAGCCATTATCAGGTGACTGTATAGATATTTCATTTTCAAATATGGGATTTTTTTTTTTTTAAAGAGTGTTTTTTGCAGGACAAGGCTGCAGCTTGGTGTTTTGCTCAGCCAACAGCACAGTGGCTGGAATGGGATGTGCTCGTGGCAGGTCCTGGCTGGACACACGTAATCCAAACAGTCAGATTTTCTACTCTGGAAACTTGTTTTGAAGAGAGCAGCTCTCACTGGGTTCTCACTCTCCAGGACCTGCCCGCCCTGTGCTGGATGGGGTGAGCTGCCGTGCAGGAGGGAAGGACGGACAGTGATGGAGACTTCTTTCTCAGACTTGCAGCTTAGTTTAAGAGGGCAGTAAAGCTGAGCCTTAGCTTTTGTTTTTCGTTTTTTGTTTTTCTTTTTAAAGGTCCTGCTCTCCTCAAATTCTGTCTAGTAGTATGGAGGGCTGGCCAGGTCTCAGGATGCCTGCCCTGCCAAAGCCTCCATTTAAGGGAAACTGTCTTGCTCCCAGCACTGACTAGTGAGTGTTCCCTTTTTGTAGGTAGCCATAAGCCCTGGCTGTGACTGAGTAGACTCTGGAAAACCAAACAGTAACTGTGGCTTGCCCTAGAGGATGAACTCAGCCCAGCACTCAGGAGGCTCACGGGAGGAATGGCATAGGTCCAGGCTAGCCTGGGGTACATCATGAGTTCTTGTCTCAAACAAAATGAACAGTAGTCACTACAAAGCAAAAGAAATGAACTCAGCTAAGAAATAGTCCCCCACCCCTGGAGCATTTAAGACTGAACTGTGGAAAGATGAAGTGAGTAACTAAGACTTTGTTGAGTTGCACTTTGAAGTAAACAGAGGTTCCAGGTGTTAGGGAGGGAGACCGTGGGAAATTAGAGACTGCTCTTAGTACTGCGGCAGAGGTAATCAAGTATTAGGAACAAGTTGTGTAATGTGGAAAGCAATGGAAGATTGACTGGCTACTTGATGGATTAATAAAATAATTGAAGTAATTTTTGAGCTGTTGCTGTGTGCAGTCCGTATGCTGGCCCAGGAGGGTTGCTCTGGAAGGCATTTAAGCCATTGGTTTTCACCCTGCTGCAGCGTTGCCTACTGAGGAATGTTTGGCAATGTCTAGACTTAGGTTGGCTATCACAGCTGGGGGTTGGGGTGTCCCTGGTATGCCACTAAAATGTCTGCAGCTCCCTGAAAAAAGAAAAAAAAAAGGCTCACCTGGATAAACCATCACGAGTATGAGTTAGAGTAATTGTCGTGTTGCAGTTGACATTTCACTCTGTTTTGCAGAGGCAAGGACTTCTGCTGGAGTGAAATGGAGGCCTCGGTGATATTGCCCATCCTGAAGAAAAAGCTGGCCTTTCTTTCAGGTACGTGTGCTGCTCCAGAACTCTTCCATGTGTAAGTTTCCTTTGATTGGTTCAACAGATGCTGTAAAGTTCCTTTTATGAAGGTTTGGTTTTAGGGCATTTCTTTAATGAGTTGTTGTGATCCGTTGCTGCTGGTTCACCATGATCTGGTTTTATTCTGTTCTGTGATTTGACTAAACTGATGAAATCACGGCTTTTCACTTCTGAAGTAAAAGTCGAGTACTCGGAGATCGTCGTTGACAGACAGCATTTCAGCGGTTGTTCCTGGAGTGACCAGTTCTGATCCCTTCTCTCTCGGCCTCTGACCTCTGTTGTTCTCAGGAACGCTCTCACTTCCCCAGAAGAGTTAGAGAATGCCCCTTCTGTGTTCTCCTGCCTTGAATTTGCTTACAGTGATTAATGGAAGTGTCATCCACTAAGATGACTTCGGGAGAAGACGGGGGACCACCTGTTCCCGTGAGAGTAGAGGAGAGGTTCCTTCTGGCCCAGAGACTTTGGGATCTGAAGAGAGACTGTAGGCTCCACGGCCCTGCCGGTTTGGGGTTACTAGGACTACACTGTTTTCCCTTTTCTCTCCTGTTTCCCTGAGCGCTTGTCATTGTCTTGATAATTCTAATTTCTTTTTTAACCTCAAATATCTGGTGTGTCTTTGTAAGTTGACATAGTTTCCTGATGAAGATTGTAAAGTTGGCAAAACAAGATGCTAAATTCTATTGGTGTTGCTACTCCTAATTTAATATGTATTTTCTTTTTTAAATTTGTGTTATCAATTAATTGGCATTTCACTTGTCTCCATGGTGTTCTAATATGGATGATATTATTATCATTTATATTTGTAGCCTTGTGAATCTCATGATTGTTCAATAATGTGAGTTCTTACAACTGGAAGTATGGAGCAGGCTGTAAGGGTTGGTAAATTGGCAGGCACCTGTGTAACCCCAGCACTCCGGAGGCTGAGGCAGGAGGATCAAGAGCTTGAGGCCAGCCTGTGCTATCGGAGATTCTGTCTCAAGCAACAACACAAAAGCAGTCAAACAAGCATACCGACTGCCTTGAAATGCTTGGGATGCCAGCTGTCCTCCAGGAAGATGCTTCCGTGCCCTTCTTCTCCGTATTGAGATGCCTGTCTTCCTACACTTGTCACTGTGGATGCTCTCTTTCTTCACACCAGTAACACGTCTGTGTCTTACAACGTTTGTCTGCGTGCATCATTTGACCCTGTTCACCATAGCCGTCCTGAAGGTTACTCTGTGTTACTCCCGGCTTCTGACTCTTCCACTTTCACACCAGTGGTTCTTTTCTACCCCCCAGTAAAAGCTGAGGGTGTGGGGTTCAGGGTGGTGTAGTCTTGAGGATTAAACTTGACCCCTAAAGGAAGATCTCAAAGTGGTTTAGATGTCATCTACAGCCTAAGTGTGAACTCTTGTGCATTTAGTTTAAATGCGTGAGCAAAACTTATCAGTTGTGAAGAGCAAATGAAAGTTCCCTTGCCCACTCTTAAAATTTTATCTCTTGACCATTAGTAGTTAAAGTCAGTTATTCTCAAACTTTTTTTTAGAATAATGAAACTGTTTTCAAACCAG
This sequence comes from Peromyscus leucopus, assembly GCF_004664715.2. Classification (NCBI taxonomy): domain Eukaryota; kingdom Metazoa; phylum Chordata; class Mammalia; order Rodentia; family Cricetidae; genus Peromyscus; species Peromyscus leucopus. The sequence continues at coordinate 54,262,138 of NC_051066.1, read as the reverse complement.
CAGAATTACCCAAGGACTGCTATCATTTGGAAGTCACCTGTGTAATCCATTAAAAAATAAAATAAAATAAAGCCTGTATTCTAATCAACAAAAAATGCTATTGAGCCACTGTGTATGAGGTCGAATCCTCCAAAATTGTTGTTTATTGATGTTAGACAGAGTGGTTCAATATCAACAGTTGCATAAAAATAGCCCTTTATGGCTGCCATGCCATGAATCACATTTCTGTCACTAATGGAAGTCCTCTTCACCTCGGGCTTTTCAGTTTTTAGTGATGAATTGCTAGAGATTTTACAGAATTGTTTTCTTCAGGATTTGCTGCTTTTTAGGCTTCTTAAACTATTGTAAATGTCAGTTGGTTCTGACAGTAGGCTTCAGTGTGAGTCACACAGAATTTTGAAAGATGGTAGGTAGGAATAAAAGTTCTAAAAGTTCCCTTGTTTCACTTACAGGGCTGGGAATTGAACTCAGTCTGTGGCTGTGTGAGGATCTCACTTTGTAATTCACACTGGTGTGGAGCTTGTCTTCCTGCCTTTGCCTCTTGAGTGCTGAGATTGCCGGCACGAACATCAGGCTGGGCTTCTAAAGTTACGTTTTACACTGAGGGCAAACAGGACAAGGACTTAAGCTACTTGCGATTTCAGTTTGCTCCACCCCTGCTTTCTCCTGTCCCCAGGTCCTGCTCCATGTTCTCAGCCGTGTCTTCACTGCTGTCTAAACAGTCTGCAGCGGGCTGTCCTTCTGTACACAGCAGTAACCGAGCATGTTGTTTGCTCTTAATCAAATAATCAAATAAGTATGTTATTTCGCTGTTAATCTATTGCGTAGGAGATGAGTCTTCCATTGCTTTCCATATTACACACAGATCCATGTTTCTTCCGTAAGTGAACTCAGGTCATCTGTCACCATGGATGTTCTTTTAACTTGGTTTTAAAACTTCTGTAAGTTTTCCCTCAAGTCTTTATTTACCACAGCTTTTTTTAAAGTTCATTTTCTCTATTGTCTAATCCGTTTTTATAGCATATTAATGCTATATGAAGACACCGTGTAGCAAATTAGTGACCGTAATTCATACTGTTCTTATGACTTAAAGCTTTTTTTTTCAGATGCAAATTTGTTTGACTTGCAAGCGCTGATTGTACTAGGCACACAGGAAGTGATTGATGAGTTGATTCAATTAGGCAGCAGCCTAAATGGAAGAAAATTAAAATGATTTTGGTTTTGATGAAGATTTCATAGATGCATTTTCTTCTGAATTTTTATGGAGTTTTTGCCTTTACTATTATAAGCATTTATAAACTACAGATAGCCATTAGATATTTTCCAAACTGTGTCTCACACTTGTAATTGTTTTAATAACGTTGGATTAAAATGTTATTCATATGATTTTTTAGTATCTGGTAAATCTTAATGTACCTTTTCTGTAGGAGGAAAGGACAGGCGCAGTGGACTCATCCTGACCATTCCGTTATGCCTGGAACAGACAAATATGGATGAGCTGAGTGTCACTTTGGACTATCTACTCAGCATTCCAAGGTGACTCTAAAGGTGTCTTTTTCTTCCATTTCAATATTGTTTCCTATTGATTCTTGCTGTTGAAGTATCACATGCCTTTTTAGCAGTGAAATTACAGTTAAGGACTAGGAGCAGGAGCTGATGCCAGCACACAGATAAGATACTTTACGTTCGGTGTGCTTCATGGCACACAGATTTCTAAACATGTACCTTCAACCTCTCAAGCACAGTTAGGCTCAGCACCTGTTTACCATGGAGCTTCAGAAAGAAGAGAAACTGGGGGCTGGGCGAGGGCTCAGTGGCTAAGAGCACTGCAAGATCTGAGTTCCAGAGCCTAGCCCACTCTTAAGAAGTTGGCCTAGCCCCTTGCGAGTCCACCTTAATACTGTGAATGGCAGAGACAGGAATTGCTAGGGTTTGGTGACTGCCACCAAGGTCCAGGCTCAGTTAGTGCATAATGGAGCAGGACACCTGATGTCCTCCTCTGGCCGCCATGTGCACACAGTATACACAACTGCATGGATGTTTAACTCTCCCCACACGTGGGGGGTGGAGTGGGGGAGGGAGGGAGAAACTTAATCTACATGAACTCATTTTTGTTTTATTTCCATTAATTTGGTAATAATCTCTAAAATGAGTGAAGGCTGTTAGTCTTCAAATATTTTTATTTTAAAAATACAAAAATATATACATAATTTAAGTTATAGGTCCCCGAGTTTTTAACTTTCATAGTTATTGAATAAAGAAAAGTCTCAAACATTCCTCTTTGCATAAGTCTACCCGTCACCTCAGAATCGAAGCAGGGGCTGGAGAGATGGCTGGGCAGTTAAGAATGTTTGCTGCTCTTCACTGTTTGCAGCTCCCAGCACCCACATTAGGTGTCTCAGAAACACCTGTGACTCTGAGGGATCGACTTCCTCTTCTGGCCTTTGAAGACAGGCGGCCCACCTCTTCTGCTCTGTCATCCACAGCATGCACAGCTCTTATGGTAGGCTCATGTCAAGGCCGGCTCCACACTACACCTGCCTCTGCCCTCTGGTGGTTATCCCATGGTTCTGGGGTCTCCACTGCAGTCGAGGCTGCACCTTCCCCAGTGGCCTCTCTCAGCCTCTCACAGTACTAAGCTCAGTTTCTCTCCAGGACCCTGTTAGTCCTGCAGCTTTCGTCAAAACCAGCTCCACATGGGAGAATCTTCGGCTTCCAGGTGAAGATGCAGCCTTGGCCCTCTCTGGCCCACAGCTTCTATGTACTGACCTTGATGAAATACTCCCGGAGGATTTTAATCACAGCTGGTTCTTTTAGCTGCAGCTAGCCAGTACCTATCATCTCCGTACAGCCAAGGTCTCACTTCAGTCCTGCTGCTCTTTAGTTAACTATAGCTGATCCTTCAGTCCCAGCTGACCAGAGCTGGTAGAGTCTTTGAGGGACCCTCAGACTTCCCTCTAGAACTTTACAAGCCAGCTCTGCATTGTGTTCAGTATTATCTTGCAAGTCCCAGAATAGTTTATTAATCTCTGAGCACTCAGTGGCTTTTCTAGCCCCCAGAATCTTTCCACAGACCTTCCAAAAGACAGTATGGTCAGGTCCATTTCATCAGCACCCCTCACTTGGAACCAACAGAGGAACAGTGCTTGCTGGCCTGCTCCCAGGTTCATGTTGAACTACCTTTCTTATATACTTGGTGCCAATTTCTCTCCTAGTTTGCCTTCTGTTACTGTGGTAAATACCATGACCAAAGCACCTTGGGGAGGAAGGGGTTTTTGACTTGTAGATCATAGTTCATCATCTTGGGAAGCCAAGGCAGACACTTAGGGTAGGAGCTTGAAGCAGAGACCACCAGGGGCACTGCGTGTTGGTCTGCTCCCAGGCTCATGTTGAACTACCGTTCTTATCCAGCCGAGGCTCTCCTGCCTGGGGAGGGCACTGCCCACAGGCCAGTTGGATACAGGCCGTTCTTCAACTGAGGTTCCCTCTCCTCATGGGTGTCAGGTGGACACAGAACTGACTGGGGCACAGACCCACTTCCGGTGTGGTGCCTCATTCAATGAGCTGATGCTGCTGGCCTTTCAGTGTCAGAGAAGCACAAGTCTTCAAGTAAAGGCTTCTGTCTCTCTCCTTCTTTTCTCTCAAGGAAAATGACCAGACCTGGAATCAGTGCATTCACAGAGTGGCCTTGCTGATCTGTCAGTTCCCATTGAGTGATAAACCCCTTGTTTTAATAACTGAGATTATGTAGACTCACAGCTGTATAAATCATGAAAATAGTCCCGGATGGACCGTTGGGGCCAGCTTTTCTGTTTGATGGTTGAGGGGACTGAAAATAAGAGACTTGTTTTTTTCAGGATCACACAGCTTGTCAGTCATAGAGCAGGGCTAGAATCTGCTGTTTCTCACACTGAGTCAAAAGGGGATTTTCTTGATGGTTGTTATTTTTTGTTTGTTTCTTCAAATTAGTACAAATCGCATAGCTGCAATTTCTATGAAGTCTAGTTTGGAGGTTCAAATGAGATGCCAGAAGTATTGTAGGTGAATGGCCTGGTGCAGTGCAGGACCCGTGTGGTAGAGGAGAAGCCAAGGGCTGCAGGGTGGTTTCTGACTTCCACATATGCTGACCCCCACACAACACAAAATAAACAGGTAAATAAAATGTAATAAAAACAAGCAAGGCAGGACTAGAGCCTCCATATTTCTTTTCCACGAATGTGCCTCCAACACTGCCACATGTCTCTGAGGCTGAGTTCCAAAAGATGCGTTCACCCGTGATGAGGCTGCTCTGTGGATCTGTGGAATCACACTCAGCCCCCTGGGAGGCTACCCTGCAAGAGGCTTGGGTAGCCACAGCTGAGTGAAGGCACAGCAAATCAGCTCAGTCTCCTGACTTGTGTTCACCCAGGAGTGTGCACTAGGAAGTCAGGTGGTGGAAGGCAAGACAGGCGAAAAGTTAACCAGCTTAGTCTCTCTTGTCTCTCTCAGGCATACGCATTGCAGATTTAGTGATGTGCTCAAGGGGAGTTCTCCAATTTTTACAAGCATTATTTAGTTCTTTTTAAGTTTTCCAAGGTTATGCTGTTTCACTAATAATGAATAGCTTCATGTCAGTTTCTGCCTTTGTCTTCTTGGGGCTTCCTTTTCTTCAGAACTCTGCGAGCACCTAGGTGGGCTTGTAGGACCTGCTAACTGACTATTCTCAGGAATTCACATTTGTCAAAAAACTAAATAGATGTAAAAGTTGTGAGCACAGTAGTTGTTTGGAGCAAGCTTGTGGTTGCTTTGAACTTTGTTTTAAAACTTTAATTACAGTAGACCTCAGATTTGACCTGTGGACAGGGATTGGGTGGTAGGTATGGAGAGAATACCATACATCTAAGGAAACAATAGGTAGTATTCAGCCATCTAATTCTCCTGAGAGGAGTGCTGTGCCCTCCCCTACCTTATGAGGGAACTCAAGCGTAGAAAGGGTTAGCACAGCCAGCTTGTCCAGAACCCTGTGCAAACCTGAGCTGGAGACAGAGTTGGAGCCCAGCAGGTGGGCCCAGCCTGCCAGTAACCACTGTGCTCCACGGCCACATCTCTCCTCATTGTGTGTAGCCACCGCTGTTGGGATCACAGTCATGACTTCATAATTTCTAGTAAATGCTCATGAAACTTGGACCTGCCACAACTGATCATTGACATGAAAATAACTGAATATCATATTCTAAAGGAAATCCTGGATATCTTGTAAAATTTTAGAGTTTTTCTTTCAACAGTATGTTTGGCTGTACTTTAAGTCATGCTATTTTCTAGTTCAAAAAGAACTTGCTGACTGTGTGACAGAGTGTCAGGGTTTGAAAGCACAGAACCTGTCTTATGGGCTCACAATTTAGGTCTTTCATAAAATGCTCCCAAGGAATTGTTCACGTAATTCCTGATAGAAATTCAAAACTAGCTTGTCCATTTCTCAAATTTTGATAATTTTAAAAGTCCGAGTTCTGATTTTTAAATCAGCTTTTTCTAGTTATGGAAACAGTCTGTTGCAGAAGAAACTTCTGAAGGAAGGGGCTTCAGGACGAAGTGCAAGGCACATAGCCGTTGAGGCTGTGAATCTCTGTTGCTTGGTGACTGTGAGAGCCTGCAGGGGTGCCTCAGTTTTATAGGTGTTGAGTAAGCAGGGAATCAAGTGGACCAGTGGTCAGCACTCCCTAAGGACCAGCACACAAATGCCTCAAACACGTGCTCGGTGTGTCAGGCATCCCTGTGCGGAGAGAGCAAACACAGACTCAGGAGAGGCAGTGGGAGCTTACAGGACAGCGAGGTAACACTTTACCAAGATGATAGAAATGAGTGACAGCCCCAAAGTACTTGATGAAAGAATATTGTCGGGGACAGAGGCCCTGAGTCAGGGGTGGGTTCAGCATTCTTGTGGGTACACCAGCCAGAGAAGTGTGGCTGGTGCACTTTGGAAGAGGAACGAAGTGCTCGGACACGGGTTAGCGGAGAGGCTGGGTCCATGGAGACAGTGGTCGGACACATCTCAGCATAGGACCGGAGCTGTTGAATTTTGATGCCGCCATTTTCAGACAAGTCGCCACACGTTTTCCAAGGCCTTCTAATCTCGCGGCATTGAGCTAGGAGTTAACAGTTTTAGAAGACGAACATTCGGATACTCTGCAAGCATGTCCTCTGATGAAGATGAATTCTACACACAGCGTTATAATAAAAGCACACTCAAACCAGTGCTGATATGTATCAGCAGAACTCTGAGCAAAAGAAGAGCCCTAAGATAAAATCAAGACATAGTTATTAGCATCAGGGCACTGACCCTAGAAATCCTTCAAAAGGTTTTCATGGGTCAGAGGTGAGGGTGTTTGGTATCCACATTTCTTTTACAGAGCTGTTTTAAACCAGCCTTGTGACCCTTGAAAGGTCCTGATGAGTTAGGGTCTTAAATTTTTTTCTTTTTCTTTATTGCGTGGTATCTTACAGCACCCTAGACCTGTGAACATGCCCTTTGTAAAGCATTTGAAATACCACTTGGTTGGCAGTTTTGAAATAGTATCTCTGGGTTGTATATATTTCCATTTTTTAATCTTAGTGAAAAATGTAAGGAAATTAAAATTAAGGGTCTTTTTAAGCACTCTAAAAGATTTAGTGTTTTATCCTTTAAGATCGTTACAGATGGCATTTGCAAGCTTCATTACTTTCACAGTATTAACCTGCAGATAATTTATAATATGCATTGAAATAGAAATGTGTTATTTTTTAAAAAACATATTTAGCAAATGATTGTGTGACCTACATCGCAGGGTTATAGATGCTAATAAGAAAACAGCAAGCGTTGGGAATGGTGTGTGTCTTTGGGTGTCAGGCCCACACTGGAACCCTTTGTCTTGGCTCCATTTCACGCAAACTTCTCAGCATCAGGAGACCCTAAGTTCTTGCCTTTCTCCAGAGGCCACTTAGCATCCAGATCCCCTGTCTTGGCTGGCCTTTCTGGGCTTGTGAAGCCACACTAAGGCATAGTGACCTTCATATATGTCTTGTTGGTAGGACCTCTAAGAATTTCTTCTTTACTTGTACCTACCAATGCCAATGGATGTCTGGTTTCTTCCCCCTCCCCTGCAAGTGTTTAAGTGCTACTGTAAGCCTAGGCACAGGCATGTATTGCATCCCTCTTCCCTTCCACAGAAACATCGAGAGGATCCTTTCTTCCCTCAATGTACATACCAACATTGAATACTTAAAATTTTAAAACAAATCTCATTAACTTGTCATAAAGTGCCGTTTTAGTAAAGTATGCATTTCAGTGGTTTGTAGTATAGTCACAGGGTCGTGTGGTCACACTAACTCCAAATAGTTTTCATCTGTCCAAAAGACTCTCTCTGCATTAGCAGTCCCTCCCTGTTTTCTCTCACCACCTGCTTCAGTCAGCCACTGGTCTGCTCTGTGGATTTGTCCAGGAGAACTGAACCACTTCTGGGTGCTCAAGTCTGGCTTTGGGCATGTTTTCAAGGGTTAGCTGTATCATGGTTCGTGTCAACTGCTGACCAGTAACTTTTGATGTGGCTTACTGTTTCATTTCCTGTTTAGCAGTTGACGGACATTTGATTTCTCCTTTTTTACTGTCAGAACGTATGCTCTTCTATTTATGTTCACGTTCTTGTGTGGGCATGTGCTTCAATTGGCATTATCTTTGGGGTACATCTCGGTTTATTTAACCCAGTTTCTGCCTTTGCCTACCAAGGATCCTGTTTCTCTTCCAAATACTGAGCTCTGTCTCCTCATTCCTGGAGTTCTCACTGCTTCTCAGGAGAACTAGACATGCTGCTTTGCTTGTCTAGTTAGGTATATGCTAGATATATGCTAGAGTTAATATAGGTTTAAATTAACTCGTGTGGATAATGTGGATGCTGGGAGGGAACAGGGAAGGGCCTCTGAAATCCAATAGACTGCCAGATTGAAATCCAGGGAAGGTCAGCTCTTTACCTTTCTGATAATGGGTGTAATTGAAAGGCCTCTGGGCTGGACTGCCTTCCCTTCCAAATCCTTGCTCTGGTCAGCAAGGCTGAAGTTTCTCCCTTGTACTGAGAGAGGGCAGTTGAGGCCCTCACACTAAGTTTACAGGTGCATAATGATAACAGTAAGGGTAGCGTGTAGTTTCGTCTTTGGGGAGGAACTTTTCCATGTAGCAGCCATTACATTGCGTAAATATTTGAATAATTAAATATGGTACAACACATTCTGCAGTACTGAAGATAGCATTTTGCTGGCCAGATGACTAAGAATGAGGAAATCAAAGCAACGATGGGTTAGAGGTGGTGCATTTAATCTTTCAGTCAATTTGTAAAGCAAGTATGACCTCATCGTGTTAGATTTCCTGTGCACAAAGAAGCCATAGCTTATTATTTTCCACCTGTTTTAAGCTGTTTTCTCAAAAATCCTCAGTTCTGGTGAGAAATGTGCATAGGGCATGTGGCAGGTGGTAGTTACCTGGTTCTCTTTGATCCCATTTTACAGATGGAGAAATTGAGAAGCTGTTGGTACTGTTGAAATGGTACTTGGGTTTCATCATTTTTTAAGACTTTAAGTTACCATGTTTTAGAGTATTTTCCTTCCAAATTAGCTTGTGATTAATGCTTCCAGAAATGAGAAAAATAATGTTAGAAAATGGAAAGAATCCTCGGGAGAATTGTATCCATTGATACTGTAGATTAGACCAGTTGAGGTGATTTGTACCCCACCTGCTATTAAAGCTTTTCCCTTCTTCTGCCAGGGTTATGAGGAGAGTCTGGACCTGGTTTAACACCCATGATTGTGTTTTGTTTCAGTGAGAAATGTAAGGCCCGAGGATTTACCGTGATCGTGGATGGCAGGAAGTCTCAGTGGAATGTGGTGAAGACAGTAGTCTTAATGCTGCAGGTGATTCTGTTTCCTTTGTCTGTTGGTCGGGAAATGCTGTTCCTTTTTCAGCAGGGTACCATGATGAAAACTGCAGTTACATATTATTTATCAGGCCATGCCCAGGCTTCTCAGCAGGGACTGAGTTCTGAAAAATATTCCCACACTACCAGTGGATTGCTTAAATTCCACTTTTATATGTTTAAATTTATGTAGTAGTAGAGTTGAGCCCCACCTTGCTGTACAGGTGTTAAAGGCTGAAAATAGTTTGGCATGTTGGAGTAGTCTGAACAAGAAAGCCTGTGGTTATCTTGTGTGCAGACCAAGAGCACAGGACTCATCTGGGTGCCCCTCTTTCGGGGTCACACTCCCTACCCTGGGCTGCTTTTTTGTTGGTTATACAGGAAGCGAGTCAAGTTTTACAGGTCAGTCTTACATGCTAGTAACTTCTTAAAAATAACAATAAACAAACGAAAACCACAACAAAGAAACAACAATAAAAATGAAGGGTTTGTGATGATCATACTAAGAACTTATAGCCCAGAAATTTATTTCATAGCTGTGTCTTTAGGACATTAACAGCTCACATATTCACATTGAATAAACAGTTACTAAGTCTGAAGAGGTGGGGTAAGGCATCTTGTCTTGTATTTCTTTGTGTCCCTCACACTGTTCTGTCACTCTCTGGCATGTAGAGACACAGCCAACTCTTGTTATCTGCTGTAAGGATACTGAAAATATTGTCATGTGACATGTGACAAGGAGTGGATTGCTCTTGTGCACCTGATCTTCTTTAGAAGTGTCCAGAAAAGGCAATATTTGAGCTACATAAAAGAAGTTTTCTGAATAAATGGAAGAAAATGAAAAGCCACCCCTGGCAGGGATTGTCACCTAGTGACACCCCAAATGAAGTAAATTCAGTGAAATGAGTTGGTAAACTAATTTGGGGAAAATATAATTAATTCAGCGGGAGCAGGCAGCATGTGTTCAGTTCAGTGAGCATCAATGGCATATAAAGGGGGTCAGTGAAATGTGAGTGATGACTGGCTGCTCTTTTAGATTCTGTGCAGAGAAATGGGACTGAGCTTCTAAATCCTCCATTAGGAGAATCCTGTGCAACATTCCATCCTTTACTTAGGATGGTTGGGTTGAAAGGATTTGTGGGTGGAAACAAAGAAATAATTTTAGGTTTTAGCTTTAGTGTTGGAGCTTAGTATGGCTCCAGTACTGTGCACATTATTTCGGTTCAGCCTCACGAAGGTCGGAGTTGGCACAGCCCAAGTACTGGGCCTTGGCTGTTCCCACGTGTCTGGAGTGATCCCAGATTATCTACCATTGCTCTATTTTTTAAATTTTTTAAAATCTGTATGGGTGTTATACCTGCATGCATTGTCTGTGTATCACAACTGTGTCTGGTGACCGAGCAGACCAGAAGTAGGTGTTAGATCCCCTGGGACTGGAGTTACAGACAGTTGTGAGCTGCCATTTCGGTGCTGGGAACTGAACCTGGGTCCTTTGGAACAGCAGCCAGTGCTCCTCACTGCTGAACCAGCTCTCCAGCCCTTATTGCTTCCTTCCTAAGGATATGACCTAAATGCTTCCTCATTAGGCTCTGTCTTGAGTTCAAAAAGTGTCCTCAGAGGACCAGTTTCTAAGATTGGTGCCCCATAGCAACCTCTCTGTCAAATGTGTGGTAGCCTCCCCACCCCGGAGACCAGTCTGGCTTCTCTGAAACAGTTGTTAAGTTCCACTTAGGTAAGCCGTCCACTAATGGTGGTCTTGTGTCTTCCTTTGATTGGGACCCTCCCCCGTCACAGGTGAGGACCTGGGACCGGCTCGGAACCGCACTGTGACCTGTGACAATTGTGTGGGACAGTCAGGTCAGCTGACTGAATCCCGCTGTGATTTCAATTCCCGATAGGTAATTTTTAGACATTTAGACTGACTCAAATATAACTTTTTCAGAATTCCCTTTGCCATTTCTCCTAGTTAACTATCTCTACTCAGGAAGTGACTTGCTGCTTTGACCTTAGGGCTGGAGCCAGCTATTTGGGAGCGCCCCCAGCTCCCTGAGAGCAGCTCTGCCTGTCCTTAATGTTCTGAAGAGGAACCCTGTTTCTCTTGCTTCTCATAGCTTTCCTATCCGGTGACTTTGAAATACAGATTTTTCCTCATAGGTTTATAAATGAATAAACCACACCCTAAACTTCCCAGCCTCTCTGATAAGGGTTTTGAAAACAGTTGAGTTTATCTTGCTTACCTTAGCTACATCCTAGTCATTACAGGAGCCCCGGATTTCTGCTCATGCTCCACCACAGAATTGAATAGTTGTATTTCCAAGTTAGACTTCTGTGCAGCTTCCTAATTCATAAGAAGCACTTACTAAGTTACCTACCACTCCAGGTCATTTTAGAAAGTGTGAAATTGTGTTGTGTGAAAAAGTGGTTTTGTCTTCTTCTTGCAGTTGATAATCACAAAGAATCCTGACTTTTTATGTAGTGGCAGGTAAGAAACTAACTTTGTGAGAAATGGATTTCTCATTTCCTGAAGAAATTCTTTATGATGGTGGTATTAGAAAGCATTTATCCCATACTATAGAAAAACCAATTTTCCAGTTTCTTAGCTAAAATGTAAGTCTTGTGGTTTAATCTAAACATACTCCCAGCAGGGATACTGCGTATAACAAATGTAATCAACATGTATGGTATGTTTAGAACTGTTTGAAAACTTTCCTAATAGCTTGTCTTTCTTTATTGCCATTTAGGTTTTGAGTTTGGAGAGTTTCTTCTGCTTTATTATTTGATTTCTTTTCTAAGTATTGTAGCATCCTCACAAGTGTTTAGTAATTTGCACATTTAGTAAGTCATTTGCATGTGTAATTTATACTTATTCTTTTATGTTTTGCAGAATGTTGTTCCAGCTGAGGTATCCCTTGTATGTGTAGTGAAGCCAGATGAATTCTGGGATAAGAAAGTAACACACTTTTGTTTTTGGAAAGAAAAGGATAGACTTGGCTTTGAGGTAAAGATTATAAATATAATATACATAAATATAATCTTTATGAAAACAGTTGTTTTGCATCCTTGAAAGTAGAGTTTGCTGATATTACTGTGCATGATCTGTTAGTTACTTAAAAGTACTTGCTTTGTGCCTGCTGAACCGTAACTAGTCTACACTCAGCACTCATACATTTGCTGAATGAGAGTCTTTTTCATAAACTGTGATGTAGCAGGAATCTTTTTTTTTTTATATATATATTTTTTATTTTACAATATCATTCAGTTCTACATATCAGCCATGGTTCCCTATTCTCCCCCTCCACACCTCCCTTACCCCAGCCCACCCTCCATTCCACCTCCTCCAGGACAAGTCTCCCCGAGGACTGTGATCAACTTGGTAGACTCAGTCAGGAGGTCCAGTCCTTCTTCCAGACTGAGCAAGAGTCCTGCATAAGTTCCAGGTTTCAGACAGCCAACTCATGCAATGAGCACAGGACTTGGTCCCACAGCAGGAATCTTAAAAGTTCTTATTAAGCGGGCGGTGGTGGCGCACGCCTTTAATCCAGCACTCGGAGGCAGAGCAGGCGGATCTCTGTGAGTTCGAGGCCAGCCTGGCTACAAGTGAGCTCCAGGAAAGGCGCAAAACTGCGCAGAGAAACCCTGTCTCGAAAAACCAAAAAAAAAAAAAAAAAAAAAAAAAAAAAGTCTTATTAATAAAATCAAACCCGAGGCCAGTTATTGGGGTCAATGCTGGTAGATCAGAGAGACAGAACAAGCCACAGCTAACCTCACCTGGCCAACTTCTCAGCTGGTCTTGTCTCCTCAGACTGGAAGCTTCTGAGTCCTCATCCAATGGGTCTCAGCTGAACTGCTGCTAGAAGCCTGAATGCTTAACCAGCCAAATGCTTAACCAGACCAAATGCTTAACCAGGCCAAATGCTTCTAGTTTCTGGTCCTCACGCCTTATATATCTTTCTGCTTTCTACCACCACTCTCTGGGATTAAAGGCGTGATGAGTCACCATGCCTGTCTGTATCCTTGAACACATGGATTTCTGCCTCTGGAATGCTAGGATTAAAGGCGTGTGCTACCACTGCCTATGCCTTATGTTTAATATTGTGGCTGCTCTGTTTCTGACCTGAGATAAGTTTATTAGCATGCACAATATTTGGGGGAATACAATACCACACTGTGAAAGTTGATTTCCATCTGTACACTCTTTACTAACTCCTAGATAACTAGAATCTTTGTATTTAAGGTTTTCAGTGATTATGGAGAGGAAATGTAGCAGGTACTAGGCTGCTCTACACCTTAGAGTGGAGGTAGGAGTGTGTTGTCCATGATCTGCCCCGTTTGTTTTCGGGGTTTTCTCACATGGAGTCTGCTGTATTCGTCTTTAACCTTTACGCTTCGGTCACTCTCTCCCTTGGACAACCTTCAGGATTCCACTTTGATTGGGTTTCAGTACTTCTCTTTCATACGTGTGGCTCTTTCACTTGGCATTCATTCTGTTTGTAGTCTCTAGAGTTCTTCTATCTCCAGACTAGGGACTAGGTCCCTCATTAATTGTGAAAATTCTCTGGCACTTTGATTTGAAATATCTCTGTACCCCTGCTTTCTATATTTCTGGAATTTTAACTATGTCCATGTTAGATGATTTGAAATTTTCTCACATTTCTTATTTGACCTTCCGCTTTATTTTAAACCCCATATCATCCCCTTCTTGTTATTTTTTTTTTTTTTTTTAAGTTCTGGGGATGAACTTAGGGTCTTGTGAATGGTAGACAAGTGCTCTGCTATGGAGCTGTGTTCCCAGCCTAGTTTGGGTGTTTTCTCTTTTGGGTTTTTTTTCAATTTTGATCCATTTTCAGGCTCTTTTTGGTTGTACTCAGTGTGTTGACAAGACCACTGGAAAGTCTCCTCGTCTGTTGCCAAGGTTTTGCTGTGTATCCGTTTGATTCTTGCATCCCCAGCCTTCCATCCAACTGTTCACATTTGTGGATTCAAATCACATAGGAAAATATTTGAAAAATATTCTGGGATCAGGAGATCGCTCCATTGCTAACGTGCTTTCTGAGCAAGCATAAGGACCTGATTTCAATCCCTGAACCCAAGTGAAAAAGTCATACATGATGGCACATAATTGTAATTCCAGTCCTTGGGAGATGGAAACAGACAGATTCCTGGGGCTGGCTAGTGACTTTAGTGACCTTGATGCCAATGAGAGACCCCATGTTTAAACAAACAACAAAAAAAACAAACAAACAGGGTGTATGGCACCCAAGATCCTGAGGAAGGGTATCCAAGGTTGTCCTCTGGCCTCCACTTACATTGTACAAACAGACAAACAGGCAGGCAAGCAGGCATGCACGCACAACCACACACACACACACACACACACACACACACAAACCCCCAAAACTCACAAACAGATGCATGCACTTCTTTCTGGACTGAACATAGCCTTTATTCCTAAACCATACACTTTAACAATTGTTTATCTACCATTTGCATTTTATTAGATATCATAAGTAATCTAGGGTTGATTTAAAGTAGAAGGAGTTTTATGTGGGGTAATACAAATGCAGTAACACTGTACTTAGAAAACTTGAAAATCTTTAGATTTTGGTACTTGGGGTGGTATCCAAAAGTCCAGCCCCCTTAAACCCTAAGTGAGGAGTCTGTGTTTTGTCTTTGGTGTCTCTCATCCATCCCTGTCCATGACCTTTTGTTCTCCACATTATAGCTATCTGCATAGTTCCCGCTACCTGACACATTACCATTTGTGTCTCTTAGTGTTTATATTGTTGGCTCTGAGTCTTGACTGTGGTGTTTCTTGTATGCTTTTCCATTTTATTCTGAAGTGACTATTGGACATTTTAAGACAGTAAAAGTCGAGGAACATTGCATTTGTGTCTGCATGTTAACCACTTATCTTTTCGGGTGTTAGTGGGGAGGGAAAGTGTTGAGCTACAGTAGCCACGAGTTGGTTTGGCTCTTGGCTTTGTTTTGTTCTTTTCCCCAGGGTACCGCAGGCTTAAGATGTCTCTGCAGTTCCTTTGGTTGGAGCAGTGCTCTTTCTGGCTTTCTACATACTCAGTAGAAACCAGCTATTTCTCCTGCTTGTTCTCGCAGCTCTGTCATTGGTAGACTTGACTGATGTATGTGGACTTAGTGGAGAGATGCGTGCCAGCCAACTCAAGGAAGATGGCTCCAGCTAGTACAGAGTATTCTCCTAACAGTGTGTGTGGGAAACCACATCCCAGAAGCTGAGGAGCCAAGAAAGCCTGCATGCTGTGGTTGGCACCAAGGAAAGCGAGCATTTCAGACGCGTAGTGCGTAGCTTGGACCCGCAGGGAACATTATCCTGCGAGCATGCCACGTACGCAGGTGCCAGCTGTTCAGACGCAAACTGTGAGCAGAATAGGGAAAGCCCAGTGCCTTTTATGAAAGTCTGTCACATCCTGCTTAGGCACTGGTGTCTGCTCCTGTGTGAATGAACCAGCATCTTGGAGGAAAAGAAAAAACAGCTTTGGGCTGATGTCATAGATGTTTGACTTAAAAATGGAAGAGTTTAATGAATGAAGCTTCTTGTATCAGTATATTTTCTCTTAGACACTGAAGAGACTTGGTTTTGATATTTACCCAGTAAATAAGTGCTTATTAAAAGCTTGATGTCCTAAAGAAATGGGATTAATTTCAAATGCTGGTTATTTTGTCACTAAACATATTCAACTTTTTTTTTTTTTCTGGTTTTTCGAGACAGGGTTTCTCTGTGTAGCTTTGCGTCTTTCCTGGAACTCGCTTTGTAGACCAGGCTGGCCTCGAACTCACAGAGATCCACCTGGCTCTGCCTCCCAAGTGCTGGGATTAAAGGTGTGCGCCACCACTGCCCGGCAACATATTCAACTTTAAAGGGAAGTTCAGCCCCAGCTATTAAGTGGTACTTAGAGCTTAGAGATAGAATTAAATTCAACATTGATTCTTTTTTTTTTTTATTTTACAATACTATTCAGTTCTACATAATAGACACAGATTCCCTTGTTCTCTCCCTTCCTGCCCCCTCCCTTTCCCCCAGCCCACCCCCCATTCCCACCTCCTCCAGATCAAGGTCTCCCCGAGGACTGGGATCGACCTGATAGACTCAGTCCAGGCAGGTCCAGTCCCCTCCTCCCAGATTGAGCCATGCGTCCCTGCATAAGTCCCAGGTTTCAAACAGCTAACTCATGCAACTAGCCCAGGACCTGGTACCACTGCCTAGATGCCTCCCAAACAGATCAAGCCAATCAACTGTCTCACCTATTCAGAGGGCCTGATCCAGTTGGGGGCCCTCAGCCTTTGGTTCATAGTTCATGTGTTTCCATTCATTTGGCTATTTGTCCCTGTGCTTTATCCAACCTTGGTTTCAACAATTCTCACTCATACAATCCCTCCTCTTTCTCACTAATTAGACTCCCAGTGCTCCACCCGGGGCCTAGCCGTGGATGTCTGCATCCAGATTCCTCAGTCCTTGGATGGGGTTTATGGCACAACTATTAGGGTGTTTGGCCATCCCATCACCAGAGTAGGTCAGTCCCGGCTGTCTCTCGACCATTGCCAGCAGTCTTTTGTGGGGGTATCTTTGTGGATTTCTGTGGGCCTCTTTAGCTCTTTGTTTCTTCCTTTTCTCATCAACATTGATTCTTATTTAATTGAAAATTATTTTCCTTGGAGTCATTTCTGATCATTTGGGCTTTGATGAAAAAAAAAAATAACCTATGTCTTTGTAGATATTCTACTTATTTTTTAACAGTATAATTTTGTTACAAATACTGATGTTCTTACAAGCATGACCAAGTTCTTGACTTTCTAGAATTAGATATAATATACCAAAGTTTCACTATCAGCTTTCCACAGCATTAATCAGCTGAGCAGCTTGTGGTCCTGTCAGATGTTCCCACAGGCTTTCTCATTTTCTTTCCCATCCATGTGAATTTTCCCTCTAGTGACCTCTCTCCTGTTCACTTGGGCAGTACCGCTCTCTGTCCACTGGATAGGCCTTTCCTTGCTGACTTCAGTGTTTGTCTGTCATCCTTCCTGTCTGAATCCATACCCACCTGCTCAGCTTCCTTTTCACTAGCAGTGTGTTCAAGTTCCTTCTGCCCCCCAGGAGCACCTCACCAATGACTGACAAGTGTCTCCGGTCAGAGGACAGTGTATGTATGTTAATGACAAGACTAGACCTG
Source organism: Peromyscus leucopus (assembly GCF_004664715.2). Taxonomy (NCBI): domain Eukaryota; kingdom Metazoa; phylum Chordata; class Mammalia; order Rodentia; family Cricetidae; genus Peromyscus; species Peromyscus leucopus. The sequence continues at coordinate 54,245,022 of NC_051066.1, read as the reverse complement.
GCATTAATGCTGTCCTCAAATGGAGACACCCAAAATCAGAATGCTGCCCCCACCCCTTTTCAGCTGTAAACACTCATAATAATAAAAGTATATTAATTCAAATTTGTGTTCTTCTCTGTTCTTATTACCTTTCTTGATGTCTGTCAGTGGTGAGATCCAGGACCAAAGGTGTCCTTTATGTTCCTTTGTCAAAGACACCCCTGGCCACATTTAGTCTTTTAGTTTTGATAGAAGTTTATTAGAGGGCTGGAGAGATGGCTCAGAGGTTAAGAGCACTGGCTGTTCTTCCAGAGGTCATGAGTTCAATTCCCAGCAACCACATGGTGGCTCACAACCATCTGTAATGAGATCTGGTGCCCTCTTCTGACCTGCAAGTGTATATGCAGACAGAACACTGTATACATAATAAATAAATAAATCTTCTTTTTTTTTTTTTTTTAAAAAAAAAAAGAAGTTTATTAGAGCTTTGTGGAGAGTTGGAATATTATACATCTAGAGCCAGATTCCTTTGGGCCATCCTTAGCCCCCCGAATAGTTCACCTCTGTGTCTGACCTACTGTCATCTCAACGACAGGTGAAGAAGACCTTCAGAATGGATTAACAGCAGACCACTAGCTTCTACCAACCCGAAAGCTGAGAACATCATCAGAAAGCTTTGGTTGAAAAAGGCTTTCCATGAACCACTTTCTTTCCTTCTTGTCTATAAAGTCCGAGTAACTGCTTCTCCATAGGAACACGTTCTTTGGGCAGCCTGAATGGGGCTGTGGTCTCTCATAGTTCATGTACAGCTCAGAACAAATTGATTTTTACTCTTTGGAAATGTTGTTAGCAGTGTTTTGTGTTTCTTGGGAATTCGTTTTATTTCTTCAGTTAGGTTCTTGTTTTGTTTTCATCTGCTGAGGTTTTCTTTGAGGGCTGTTACAGGTACAGGAAGGATTTTGAATGGTGTCTGCTTCCTGGGAACAAATATGCAGTCCTCCTGGTGTCGGTTGTGGGGTCATGGGCTTTTCCATTAAGTGAAGCCTTTTAATCCTCAGTTTCTTTTCTTTCTTTTTTTTTTTAACACATTGTTGTCATTCTTGGGCAGACCAGCTTTCATCTTTTGCACCTTGGACAGATGCAGCATTTCCCATCATGGGCACATTGCAGTGAGCATCCTGCAGTATATTGAACACACGTTCACCATCTTTAGCCTTGATTTCCACAGTCACATTTCCCCAAGGCTGCTCTCCTCGCACTGTGTTCCTTGATAATGAGACTCCCTTGTCGACCATTATCCTTTTTTGTTAACGGTTGTGACATTCATTCAGTGTCTCAGCCTCTCAGTTCTGCTGCACTTTCTCCGTGTCCTTGCTGGAGCGCTTGCATAGTGAGAGGCTTGCCTGCCACCCGTCCCTCTTACGGAAGCTGCTGCCCGTGTTTACCGCCCTCTGTTGCTGATCTTCAACATAATGACTTCATCCCTTGGCTTAGCCTGAAGATTACCATTTCTTTTAGGTTCACAGATTTAAACCATTCAGTGTTTCAGTCCACTTTATTTTTACGGATGTCTTTAGTCAGTGAAGATCTTTCCAAGCCCCTTTGGTGCTGCCATAGTGGTCTCTGTCAGTGTTAGTGACCTGGGCGAGATGGTGTTCTTCTGCACACTTCGTCAGCACTCTGAATCGTCTGGTCCTTTCACTGAGAAATGGTGTTTGGATGTCACAGTCTGGATGCTAGGAGTACAGGGTTTGCCTAGAAAGTACTTCTTTATCATTTTAGTTCAGCCAGCTAATTTTAAACTGTTATAAAAATTCTTTGTCAAATGATTTTATTAAGGAAAAGATTTTTATCACCAATGGATTTTTAATATTGATAAGGTATTAAAATAAATTTATCTGAGCTGCTAGTATTTTTTTAAAAATATGTTGGTATTGTCAGAATTTTTTGGTAGATTTTAAAGCAGATAACCATAATTGAATTGATTTGAAATGTTGTTGCATTAACTAAATAAATGATAATTTGCTATCATTTTGAAGCAGTATTGCATGTTTTACCTTAATTCTGTTTCTTTATTTACCTTCGGAGACTTTAATAGTTCACTTAGTGCTTTTTCTTCTCCTCCATAGGTTATTTTAGTGTCTGCCAATAAGCTGACTCGTTACATAGAGCCATGCCAGCTGACAGAAGACTTTGGTGGGAGTCTTACCTACGATCATATGGACTGGCTAAATAAGAGGCTGGTGGGTATATTATTATAAAACAAGATAGTCAAATGTCTCTACATGTGACTAACTTTCTCATTTTAATCAACTGAGATGTAGGTTGTTTCTATAAAATTGAAGTAGCACATTGTGTGTCCTAGTGTAGTGTTTGGAGCCCACACTCTGTAGTCAGGGTCACTTGGCTAGAGTCCTGATGCTAGAGACTGGGTGTGTGACCTTCCCTGATATTTAATTTCTCTATGTCTTAGTTTTCCTATCGATAGCGCAGTAATCGTAATAATAGTACTATCTTGTGCAATTGTGAGCAAGACAAAACGAATACGGACTGAAACATTTAGATCAGCCCGGCAGGGTACAGTAGCACTCTGTGTTAGCTGTACCGTTGGCTCAGGATGGCCCTTAAAGCAGAGTGACAGCAGCACAGTGTCTTGAGAGGTGGTCTCCACGACACAACCATTTCAGAAGATACTGTGAGTTATCAGCCTGCGGTGCAGCGTGACAGACTAAGCCTGTCATTTCGGAAAGCTTCTCCTTGTCCAGACTTGTGAGGTGTGCTGCTCTGTGTCACACAGCATTGTTTTATTGAGTTGTGGAGAGAATGGTATCTAAAGTAGCTCGTGAGACTGCATGCTGACTTTAGGGAACTGTGGCTATCCCTGAATGAACAGCCATTCCTGCCCTGTATCTAAACAGTGACACGTCTATCAGACATCTGTATGTCTGTCTACCTGTGGTCAGATGTGCCCAAATCCCTTCTCAGAAATACTTACGGGCTCATGTTAAAATGATAAGTAATGTATCTTTATACTACATACTTGTCTGTTAACCTCTTGACTGTTACATACGATCAGTCTTGACTGGTGATAGAATAAGCTGAAAAAATAGTCTGTAACTAAAATTGGTGGCTATAACTGGTCTCAGTAACATTTGTGTAGTTGTGAAAGTTTTTATTGGTACAGATGGTTCTCAAAGATGGATAAGAATAGAAATAAATTATATTATTCATTATATATTATATTTATAAATTATAATATAGTAAATTATAAAAATAAAGTTTAATGCATTTAAATTTGAAAATTCCATTGCCATTCCATCTTCATTGCTTGAGATGTGATTTTGTTCTGGGCTCTGTGCACTGTTGTGCTCTGGTGGTTGAATTGTGCCATGTGACTTTCTGAGAAGGAAAAGAAATCCCACTGACTAATGCTGCTGCTGTTCACTGAAGTCCTTATTATGTATTGATTTGAGATTCTTCATGGTATGTCTATACACTCTCCTGTTGCAGGTCTTTGAGAAGTTTACAAAGGAGTCTACATCATTACTGGATGAGCTGGCTCTGATTAACAATGGAAGTGATAAGGGGAATGAGCAGGAGAAGGAGAGGTAGGTACGGTCATCTGGTGAAGGATGCCCATGCTGCTGGCTCAGGTTAAGAGGACCACAGTGAACAAAGCTCTACTCAGAACTGCCACACACAGCTAGTGAGCATCTGCTTGACACACACAGCCCTCCTTTGACTTAAGTTGGCTTTTAAAAAGGTACTTTCTGATGAGCCTGGCTGTTTTCCATTTTCCTTGTCCTGGGAAGCATTGTGTTATAAGAACATACTTTGAAAATGAAGCCACTTTCTACTCTTCTTGGTTTTGCCTTTTCCTGGGAACACCTGCAGCTCGAAATAAAATTCTTACAACTTTATTTAAGTTCATTAGAACCAAATATCTAACATATAGAATTCTTGTCCTGAAACTTGATAGTTGTAAGTTTAACGTAAAGAGTTCGGCATTTTATCATACTTGACATAGTGGTTGAGTTGTATCATCCATCTGTAGCTTTCCAGACTTACTACCTTACCAAGGTGTTCATTGCCCTCTACAGCCTCGCCAGTCTTAACCTTTTGGTTGGTGGACCAAGTTCCTTTCTGCCTAAGGCTAAAGCACATTAAGAAATAAATCAGCCCTGAGCTTTTGATTGTCGGTGGTCACTAGAACTGTGCTTTCTTATTAGGAAGTTTGCAGGAATCAGCAAGCATTCTCATCTAGCTCCTTTGCATCTGACCGTGACCCTGTATTGGAACCTATGAATATGAATGTAAATATGGTCATGTGTCAGTCACCTGAAATAACACAGTCACATGGATGTAAGAGGATGATAGTTTTACCAAATGTTGATTAAAATGAGTTCAGAATATAAAAACAAATACTTTGAATTTCAGTCTAATTAAGGATACCTTAAATAGTCACAACTGTTAATGTCTTGTACATAGTCTATATTGTGTGGCTTCTCCCATGGAGGCCCAGACAATGTCTTTTCATCCCAGACAGAGCACCTGTGACCCACTAGAGTCATGGTTCCACACAGTTCCAGCTTAGTGAACCAATAATTTATTTAGGTTACTTAGGAGAGCATGGGTGAGAGGTTACCTACAAGACAGTAGGCAACTTATAGACAACTGTATCACAAAGAAGAGACTCTCGGTCTAGCAAGTATCAGCCCCTTGTATATCCAGCCGGTGGGGAGAGGCCTCTTTGTGCTGTCTAATGCACCCCCATCCTCTCTCACAGGAAAATGTTAATGGGCCAGTCTTAGGACAGTCTCTTGATGGTAAACGTAGCTGCTCTATTTCAAAACAGCAATTGGAGTATCCTACTTGGGGAACAGAGGTCCACAACACCTTATAAAAGTGTAAACACATATATATGGCTAAGTATGTGATTCCTATATAGCTGTCACATACACTTTTATTTCTCAGGAAAGACGTGCATATGAAGAAGGTACCCATAGAAAATGAGTTGATGGACAGAATTTAATTCTGTATTCTATCCCTGCTCATGGCTATAAACCTGGCCTAAGGGCTGCGAGGGAGCACAGCATCAAAGAAGCCTGTCTAATTGCTTCTTTAGACCTCCCATGCTTATATGACAATAGTTCAGGGCCCCGTTCTCTTTCTCTAGTAAGAGTGTTTGAGAAAGACTTTGGGAAATGCTGACTTATGTGTCCATATGAAGTATTAATAAAATCTTGTGTCTACCAGTCTCTTTCCACACTCAAATGTTATTGTTCAGTTTTTTTCATACTTAAGTAATAGAATCCCTTCCATCTCTTGAAAATTTTTATCAACCTTCATTATGTTAGCCCTTAGGGAACATCTTGGCTACCCAAGAGGTGAGGGCATAGATCAGTTAACAAATTACAGAATTTAGTTCAGCATATAGCAGTATGGTCTTTGGCTATGATTTGCTAGCTCCTCTAGCTTTCTTGAATTTTCTCTTTCTCACATGTTTCAGAAAGTGAAGGCAGAAATCCAGCTGCCCAAGAAACAGGACCACAGTAGAGAAGGTGTGGCGCATAACTGTTAGGACATCACACATGCATGCATATGTGTATTCATGTTAGTCGTTTCTCCAGGTTGACTTTTGCTAAACGTGTTTTAGCAGGTCTACGAGTTTCCTGGTTATCTCTGTAGGATGTTTTAGTTATATGATCATGGACTGTGACATCTTTATGAAGGAGTAATTTGACTTTTTCCTCTCCTTTTTGTATCCCTTTAGTTCTTTTCCTTCACTGCTCTAGCTAGGACTTCAGATACCATGTTGAATAGGAGTAGAGAGAAGGGAAACCCTTGTCTGCTTTTGTCTGTTGAGGTTTCTGTCCTGAAGTCTGTGTGTTCTCTATTACACTTACTTAATTATATATGTTGAACTTTTCTTATATTTGCTGTGATGCCAGCCCGACTTGGCAGCTAAGTATATAATCCTCTTAATGTGTTGTTGAATTTGGTTTGCAAATATTATATCGAAGATTTTGTGCATTTAGTTTTCATCCAGGGAAATTGTTCTCTTTTGCTGTGTTCCTCTCTGGTTTTGGCTTCATCAGATGAGTTTGGTAGTAATTATTTCCTACATTATGGAGCAGTTTGAAGAACGCTGATGTTGGCTCTTTAATGATCTGGTAGAAGTTAGCATCAGTCCTTCTGGAACACATGTATTTTGTGTAAAACAATTTCTGAAGTAGCTTTATAGGAATATTATAACATTTAAAAATGATTCTTTTGATACCTGCCAGGTCTGTGGACTTAAACTTTCTTCCGTCTGTTGATCCTGAGACAGTCCTTCAGACAGGTAAAGTGAAAAACAAAACATTTATTAGTGATAATAGTAGTAATCTAGTAAAGAACTAGTCTGTTTAAAAAATTTATTCAGTGTGTATGTGGTTAATATAGTAGAAATTTAAAGGGAACTTTTTCAAACTGCTTTGGGCTTAACCTGATGGTGTTAGTATAATATTTAAAAATTAGTGGCGACAAATTATCTCCTCCTTGAAATACTGGATTTATTTCCTATTTTATAAAAAGGATTTTACAAAGTGTATTTAATTCTATCTCATTGGGTTGTTACAAGGATTATTAAATACTTGTTATGTGCTGTATTCTCTCAACAGTGTTTGAGATATATAATTCGTATTATTTTCTCTATTTTATACTTCAAGAAGTCAAGGCTTAGAGATGAAAAAATAACCTAAGTAAATCAGTTGTTCATAGTCAAGTAAGAAAACTTATCAGCACAGTTCAAAGCAGGTCCAAGTACAGAGGCCGTTGACCGCAGTTCGTGCTCATCTGTGTGGAACACTGAGCCCACGGCAGTGGGCTGATGCCCCTGCTCCATGCTGTGCACTGATGCCCCCGCTCCATGCTGTGCACTGATGCCCCCTGCTCCATGCTGTGCACTGATGCCCCTGCTCCATGCTGTGCACTGATGCCCCTGCTCCATGCTCTGCACTGATGCCCCCTGCTCCATGCTCTGCACTGATGCCCCCTGCTCAATGCTCTGCACTGATGCCCCCTGCTCAATGCTCTGCACTGATGCCCCTGCTCCATGCTGTGCACTGATGCCCCTGCTCCATGCTGTGCACTGATGCCCCTGCTCCATGCTGTGCACTGATGCCCCTGCTCCATGCTGTGCACTGATGCCCCTGCTCCATGCTGTGCACTGATGCCCCTCCTCCATGCTCTGCACTGATGCCCCTGCTCCATGATGCGTGTGTGTGTGTGTGTGCTAGCCCCATGTCTGCAACAGAGAGCCATCACTTCTAGGAGAATGCATTAGAATCCTTTTAATATTTCTAATCTCCTCAAACATTAATAGCTTATCCTCCCAGTCTTCCTGGGTTCCAGGCACAGATCTAAGTCCTCTGTTATCCTTCAACACGATCTGGGAGGGAGTGCTTGTTACATACCGTTTTCAGAAGGTGTGACACTGAAGCAGAAATAGTCAGACTGGGCCTGGTGGCACAGCTCCTAGGAGGCAAGGTCGGGAAGGTAACAAGTTCAAGGTCTGCCTGATCCACATGAGTTAAACGGAAGCTTGAGGGGCTTGTGGAGACCTCATCTCAGAGTCAGGAACATAAAGAAGGGCTAAAGGTGTGGCTCAGGAGTGGCATACATTCCCAGCAGGCACCGGGCCGCAGTCCTTCCTTGATGGCAGAGTTAATCATGTGTATATGCAGTCAATAAACCCTCTGGTCAGAACCTGAGCCCAGGCACTGAGGCAGCAGATTGTTTTCTGAAATAATTGTCCTAAGTGCTCTCTGGTAGAAATGCTAAGATAACAGTTGTCAGGGTAGGAAAAAAATAATGGATTCTGATATTAAAGATATATATGGAGCCCATGCAACATTCCATGTGTTTAAGTATTTGTACAGATTTTTAAAACAAATGTTTTTCCAATTATAAAATGCCAGGAATAATTTTTTTAATCAGAATAGATTTGATATAATTATTCAGCTGTATTTCAGTTTTCAGTATGATATAGATTTTAGTTCCTTAGGGAGTAAAGGAATACTTACCATCTACACATTTTATATGCTTAGAAATTACAATAGTTGGTCAGTAAAAGTACTATTTTATATGAATACTTAGTTCCATGAGTTACTTAGCATTTTTGAAAGCATCTTATTTAAACTACTGATTTAAGAGCATTTCAATATTTCTATATGTGCACTAAGTTTTGTTTTATGGACACTTAAAGTAGGCATTGAAAGTATATAATGGAGATTTAGAACAATCTAGTTTTTTGTTTTTTGGTTTTTTTTTTATAAATTGGTTATATCTGAAAGCTATAATAAAAATGCTTTCTATACTTTAAAAGCTATTTAAATTTAGGATACTTCTAAAATAAAGATGAGAAGAAGAAGATTTATAATGTCCGTATTTTTGATACCTCTGTAATAATCAGAATAGTTTTATCCTAGGCAAACAGTCTCTTTATTTTTAAAATTGTAAATATGCTTGTTATATATTTTTGTTACATATTCTTCTGTGTCAATTTCTTGTGTATGAGTGGATTCCTGAGTGAGCTTGCTATAGGTAATTCTTCCACTACTATGGCATGTTCACTAATCAGTCAGTATGTTATAGACGTTCCTGTAGAGGTGATTTCAGTATCATTTTGCACTGCTCATGAAACTTTTCTCCAGTTACTTTGATAATGCATTTCCTTCACTGTCAACTTTTATTTTAAGTTCTGTGCTTGAGAGCGAGGAGTTGAAGCCCTCTAACACATTTCTTGAATTAGTAATGGAAATTACAGAATATAATTTTGCTCTACAGAGAAAGAGGATTTATTAATCTTAAGTAATTATTCCACCAAGAACCTGATAAATATAGATGTCCACATATATTCTACATTTACTATGATGTATAGGGTTTATATAGTTACACAATTGGCCATTTGTTTCAAAGTTTTTCCTAGTATATATAAAATGATTATGTTCTCATCTATGTGCACATATGCAGTTTTCCTACTCATTGTGATATATAAAGTTTTAACTTGCATTTTATTCTTTATGAGAAGGCAGAGGAATAGGCGTTAAAATCAGGGACTATAATGTAGAAGATGGACATGTAGGGATTGTATTTTTTGTGGGCATTAATTACAAGTATCTTTCGTTTGTAAAGGGCATGAGTTGTTGTCTGAATTACAGCAGCGTCGGTTTAACGGCTCTGATGGAGGGGTCTCGTGGTCTCCTATGGATGATGAGCTGCTCGCACAGCCACAGGTTATGAAGCTGTTAGACTCACTCCGGGAGCAGTACACGCGCTACCAGGAAGTCTGCAGGCAGCGCAGTAAGCGCACGCAGTTAGAGGAGATCCAGCAGAAGGTGATGCAGGTGGGTGTCAGGCTGGGCTGCCTCCTCACCCTTGGAAATGCCAAGTGTCTTTTCCCTGATAATGTCTGTTATGTGACTGACCACACAGAGAACTTGACAGATTTCAAACTGGATTCATATCTTCATAGGGAGTGTCTACGTTAAAGTGACATTATTTCTACAATGGTGGAATTGATCATTTAACTCACTAACAGAATGAACTTCAAAAACGCTAGTTTTAAACTTAAATGGTCTCTATATTCATTTAATTCATAATACTTGAACATGGTTGCTTAATTCATTCTTAATTTCTAAAACTTACCAGACTGTTTACTATCACTGTAAAGTATTCTATCTTAGCAAAGTAATACAACAGTGTAGGTGATTCAAATACTACATTTATCCTTTTATGATATTGATAAAATGTTAAATGTACTTAATTATTAATTTTAGTTGCTTTTAAAATTGATTTTCATAAGAAATATGGCTGAAAATTCCAAAAACAAATGCTAGACATTTCTGTTCTTTAGATTATGGTGGATTCTTATCTACTAACAATTAAGAAAATTAATCTTTAAATAATTTTACTTAAAGATACAAGCTGGAGGGGCTGGGGGAGCTGGCTCAGCAGTAAGAATGGAGCTGTCTTGCAGAGGATTTGTATTTAGGTGCCAGTCCCCACTTGAGGGGGCTCAGGGTTCCGTGTAACTCCAGATCCAGGAAATCGGATGCTGTGTGCTCTTCTGTCCTCCACTGGGACCTGTGCTTACTTACCTGTACATACCTATGCATAGACACACATGTACATGTAATTAAAAATAAAACAAACCTCTAAAAATCAGTAAATAAATATAAGAACAAGCAGCTTGGAATGCTGCAGTGTTGTTTTGAAATCTAGAGTCATTGGTTCTCGAGGTGAATATTAAGTGCTGCTTACGTGTCAGGCATGGTGCTGGATTTTATATGAGTTATAAAAGTAGGTTTCATTTTGTTGATAACTTAAGGAGAAAAAGCATTAAGCATCACAAGTAAAGAGCCAGAGTCCTTTAGGCATTGGCGGAGGGACCATTTCTGTGGCTGCTATAGCCTAGGAGGGCCTAGCAGGTGGAAGTAGCAGTTGACTTTATTCTCTCGGAACCTGGATGATTTCACCACACAGAAGCAAGGTTTACAGGAGACTTGGCATTTCGTTGTGGTTAGAGAACAGCATGATATGGAAGGGGAGTTTGGGGTCTTGGGTTGCACTGGACTCCACAAAGCATCTTCTCATTAACTGAACCCTGTATGGCAGGCACCACTTTTAGAAGGCTAGCGTTTGGAAAGAACCAGCACACTAATGGTAGTGTATATTTACTAAACGAGACCTTACACAAGAGAGCCCAGCCTCCACTATGGTCCAGGACAGCAGCATCACACAGAATAAACCCATAAGTGGTTTCATAACCCATGGGTAATAGGTTGGATACTTCTGGAATGTGTGGCCCAAGGTAATTCTTTATCCAGTGTGGCACAGAGGAGCCAAAATGTTGGATGCCCTGCTAGAAACCATTAATGGACTTTCTCTGTAAAGGCTAAATATTTAGGCTTTATGGATCACATAGTGTTGTAATTACAGCTACATAGTCGTCCTTTGTTGTATAAAGAATGTATAAGTATAGTATTTGTGTATGAATGTACATGGCCTATTTCCAATACAACTTTATTTTCAAAACAAGTGATGGGCCAGATTGACTTGCAGGCTCCAGCTTGCTGACCTCTGACTAAATCAGTAAGATGTCCTAGGAAGAAAGATGTGAAAGAACAGTGTTGAATTCCAGGCAGAAAACTGAGACTTTTATTTACTTTAATCCCATGTAAACCAAAGATGTCGGAGCATATGTTTAATTGTGACTATTTCTATATACTCATTAGTAAGTTAAAGCAGTCTGCATTAAGCCCAAGTAAACTTTAGCCTTTATGTTGGAATTATCTTTGACAACCACAGAGATGAAATAGCACAGTGGTTGGGACAGTGCTCAGATTCTGAACCTAGGTGGTCTGGATCTGACCTTTTCTGATTCTGAGCTGATTGGCCTTGGAAGACTTTTCTATGCCCTCGTTTCTTCCCCCACAAACAGAACAGTTATGGCAGTAAAGACAGTAGCATGCTGCGGGCCGCAGGAATATCATAAGAACTCAGCTGGTTATGGCAAAGTCACTACCTGGAGGAATCAGGGAATTCCTCCAGAGGAAGCCAAATCCCAAGGAGTTTTTGGTGTTACTTGGCTTGTATATCAGCTGTATTCTGTTATGAAAATCATGTGTGCCTTCATAGCTTTACCAATTGACTTTTCCCTAGAAGGGCTAACAGTGTGGACTGATCACTCTCTGGACATACACATTCCAGGTATTTGGAGAACAGCCTCAGGAAAGGCTTTCTCTAGAATAAGATATCTCTTTTGGCTACTTTCAAGGACTAGCAGTAATAACAGTCCACATGCAAGTCTCCTGATTTAAGATAAATTCCACAAGGAGACACCACCTAGGTCAGGTAAACGTTAAGTAATAGCTTTACACAATTCAGCTCGGACCCTCCTTTCTTACAGCCTTACTAACTTTATAGACTGCTAATTCCTTACCTAACCACTTCTAGGAATATTTAGATAACCTTCTGTGCTGACAGCTATGCTCAGCCAGAACCCCGGTTCAAGCCTCCCTGTAATTATCATCATTGGCAGCATCCGGCCAGGTCCATCCCCAGATGGAGGAAAGTACCTTATCAGAGATACCTCTATACTTTCTAAGAATAGACTTAAGCATCCAGCCCACCTGTTTGAGAAGGCCTGGCGGATGTGCCAATTAAGCCTTACTTCCTCCTTTCCCAAACCTTACCTCCAGTTCCAGACCTCCCTTTAACTATCACCAGAGGCATCTACCTGTACACAGGTTGCCTAGCGACTGAGCACACTTTCCCCCACTCTGCAGAAAAACGGCAGATAGCTTGGACAGATAGCAGCCACAGGAAAAAAGAAGACAGTTTTATTTTCTCCCATTGATCTAGCAACTTATAGATTCTTAACACTTTCTACCAATCACATTTAAGATTATAGTTGAGCACATAAGAGCCCTCTTCTTAGATATAACCTGAGTTTAGGCTTTAATTAATTCATTTCCCTGTTGGTCACTTCCCTTTGGGGTTGCAAATGGTAATTAACGGTTATTGCCTCCCTATGTGATTCTTATCACCCCTCCATTTGACCCTGGAAGCCTAGTTTTGCACGGCTAAGGGATTACTCCTTGTAAGTGTATATATACTAGGACTTCCAGGGCATGGAGAGACAGAGAAGAGAAAAGAGAATGGAAGAACTAGATGGGTAAGAACTTGAGAGGAACGAACTGAGATGGGGAAGAACTAGATTGAAGGGCTAGAAGAGAGGACAAGAGGAACGAGATGGAAGATGAGGAAGAGCCAGATGGGGAAGAACAAGATGAGGAAGAGCCAGATGAGAGAGAAGGAGACGGGAGAGGAGCCGATAGGGGAAAGAACTAGATAGATGAGAGCCTAGAAGGGACAGAACTAGATGAAGGAATTAAGATAGAACCTAGAGGGGACAGTAGACAAATATAGAGAAATCAGGCAAGGAAGGAGCTAGGCATGAGAGCAGAATAGAAGCTGTGTAGAGAGAGAACTATCACAGAATAATAATAAAGTGTATAAACTAAGGAGTTTCGTGTACATAGATTCATTTCTTTTCATCAAAGATTAATTATCAGCTGGTTGTAGATTCTTCCTGGACCCTGGGAGGGACTATCGAGGGGCTGGACCCCTTATTCCCGATAGTATCACACCTATTTACATGAAGATTGAAAGTGATAATTTTAGCCAGTTCTGGCTTTTGGGTTTATGCATAGAGATAAGAGTCATCACCATGTATGCTTTGCTAAATAGATAAGATAAAACAATAAGATTAAGAAAGTAAATGTATTGACATGCATTTTTAAAACACCCAATTAAGAGATTAGAGAAGGGAGGTGATGGTGGTGGTGATGATGATTGTAGTGATGGTGATGATGTTTATAATGATGGTGATGATGATATTTATAATGATGGTGATAAGGATGTGGATGATGGTATTTATAATGACTGTGATGATAGTTAACAGATAATTGTTAAGAACAGATAAATTTTATTGAGGCTCAGCTTTTTTCTTTTAAAGACAAGGTCTTGCTTTGTAGTGTAGACAGGACTTGAACTCATGATTCTCCTGCTTCAAGCCTCAGCTTCCTAAGTGCTGGAATTTTAGGCATGTGTGGCCATTCCCAGCTGTTTTCTTTACGAAGTTTGTGAATACACTGCTGCACCAATGCTCAGCATGCAGTGTTGTCAAAGAGCACAACCTAAAGAAAGATCTAGTTCCCTTGCCAAAATGATTGTTTAAATGTAACTACAGTAACATGTAGCATGAATCTTAGAGAGTTCTTATTAATAAAATCAAACCTGAGGCCAGTTATTGGGGTGAATACTGGAAGATCAGAGAACCAGAACAAGCCACAGCTACCTCACCTCGCCGGATCCTCAGCTGGTCTTGTTTCCTCAGCCTGGAGGCCTCTGAGTCCTCATCCAGAATGAATCTCAGCTGAGCTGTGTTGCTCCACAGCCTAAAAGCTTAACCAGCCAAATGCTTCTAGTTTCTGGTCCTCACGCCTTATATACCTTTCTGCTTTCTACCACCACTTCCTGGGATTAAAGGCTCGCTTTTTGGGATTAAAGACATGTGTCACCATGCTTGGCCATTTCCAGTGTGGCCTTGAACTCACAGAGATCCAGAGGGATTTCTACCTCTGAATGCTAGGATTAAAGGTGTGAGTGCCACCATTTTCTAGCCTTTTTATCTAGTGGCTGTTCTGTCTCTGACCCCCAGATAAGTTCATTAGGGTGCACAATATTTTGGGGGAACACAATACCACCACAGTAACATGTGAATGATATGCTGAATACATCATAGTGTCTTACAGATTTGGGGGAAATCAGTTTATAGAAAGCTAATCGGAAAGCTAGATGTCTGTTTAAGTCAGTGAAATCAGAATTGTCCACATGACTGTACTGTCATATCTTGGAAAACATGACGCATGAGCAATCAGTAGTGCTGAAAAACTGTATCGAAATAGTCGGATGATAATTTTCGGTAACTTTGATAAACTGTGTGCTAAGTAGTCGTGTGATAATTTCCAGTCGCTATTTAGTTCGGCAGTGTCAGACTTCATGAGGAATGCAAGTATTCTCTGTGCTGCTGCGGTGAAGTTAAAAATTCGATTCCGCATACTCCTGGGTGGCGACAGCACCACTTCACTGAAGTGGGCTGCGGCCTTCCCGTTACTCACCGCAGCAGGAGTTCTGCCGGCGCTGCAAGCCTTGTGTTTGGAACATTCCGTGCACTTTTTTCCCATTCTGGAGAGACGCCGTAGGTGCAAAGTAGGAATGCTCTCAGTCGCCTAAGCCGCAGCTGGGGGCTGTGCCCTCAGTCCTTCTGCCCCTGCAGTCAGGTGCTTGGCATGCCCTCCTGCTGGGTTGACCGCGCGCGTGTGTGTGTGTGTGTGTGTGTGTGTGTGTGTGTGTGTGTGTGTGTGTGTGTGTCCGTCCGTCCGTCCGTGTGTCCTGATATTCCCTCAGGCACTCCAGCTATGCAACAATGGTGGATTGCCATAGACATTTTTGGCTTGTGCAAATATTTGACCTCATAAGTTTTAAGGACAAATCTCCAAGGTTAAACGTTGCATTTAAATGTATTAATAACTATGTAAAGGATCATATTGTTATAGACTGTGCACAGAACTGTTTTTGGAATAAGTTAACATTAGTATTTGACTGAGTAAAGTGTGAATGAAAATTTTATAACACCATTTGTCAAGCAACCATCGTTGATGCATTTAAATGGACTTGTTTACTGAGCATTGACCTCAACTTGAATTATTAGAAATTGTCATACAGTTACTGCATGTACACTATGATGTTTCATACTGAAGAAGACAGTTTCTGAGTGTGTTAAAGCTGTGTGTGTGTTGGTCATGTAATTGTATTTCTTTGTCAATGAGATGTCTCCTTTATATGAATTTCATATTTAGAGTTATGGCGTCTCCACGGTTCTACATTCTTAATCTCTTTTGTGTGCTGTACTAATACAGCAGATGGACTAATGGTGAAGAACAAAGCTTTGCTTTTTATAGTTATACAGACAAGGAATTCCAGGGTCGAGAGGCGTGAGTCTGGTTGGGACCTTCATGCTGTGTAGAAGGCAAAAGGGCAAGGGTTTGAATGAGAAGGGGGACAGCACAGGAACACACGAGGTCAAGTTAGCCAGCAAGCCAAGACCCTAACCGCACCGCACTGCACCGCTGTGAGTGGATTCTGCCTCTGCTCCCACTCGTTGAAAGACTGTGTTCTTCACTTTAAATATGGCGCACAGGACTGCTGTCGGGATGTGCCAGTCACTCCGTAAGACTAGCTGTGGTGGATTGGGTTTGCTACTCTCTGCCTCTTTGCTTTTCTACCTGCCCTGCAGTCTAGCTCCTTCTGTCCTCTCAGGCTCTATGGTTTGTCTCTCATCTATATTTTCCATGAGGTTTATACGTTTCTTAAGAAAGTTCTGTCTTAGCTGTTGTATCTACACTAAAATATGGAACAGTAATGATTGTCTTATGTACACTGACTGGCGTATCCTGAAAGTAGCCCTGCAACACTCTCTTCAAGGTAGGAAACAAAATCTTTCTAGTAGGAGCAGAGCTGGAATTCAGACTCACACCGCTCCTGGCTCCTTTGTGAAAAAGATACTGGCTAGTGAAGTGAAGTAGGTCCTCGAACCCTGCTCCTGCAGAGACAGCTTGGGTGAAAGATTGAAGAAGGAACAGCGAGGATGTTGAGGAACAGACTTTTTTATTCTGAAAAACACCTGCAATAGGGTTCACAATGAATTTGACAACAGAGTTTAACCAAAAGAAAGCTCAATGGTTATTCTAGTGACTCAGCAGTAATGCTGTTTTATTGTTGAGTTTTGCATCCTAGTATTGAACTTTAAAGTAGAAGTTATATAGTAAGGCAGTAGAATATAAGATAAAACCACAAAGAGAAATCATAGAAGATTCCATACCTGTAGTGAACAGACATTTCCAGTGTATTCAGTCCACTAATAAGGGTATGGAGAACTTCCTTTTCTGATTGGCAGGGATTTTTCCACAATAGTTTGTATATCTTGCAGATAACTGTGTTATTGGAAAACACAGTTAAACTGATGATTAGGTGTTTCAGTTAGAAGCAAATATTTTACAGGATTGTTTTATAATATATACTGTTAGCCATTAGCATTTTTATCATTGAACAAGAAAATTTCAGTAGATGTTTTTCAAGGAAATAAAAGAGAATTAGAAAAAATGCTATATATGACTGCTGTGTAATTTTCATCATATAATCACTTAGCATTGACTGTAATGTTTCATATGATCACAACCCATATAACAACAGGATGTTGAACACAGAACAGTTATGTGAAATGGTACATCTTCAGGTTAGTGGGTTGCTGGATGGGTTGATTGATTGGACAGTTGGAGAAAGGCAGACACAGAGGTGGCTTGCTTAAAATGAGGTTTTGTAAACTCATCTAAAATTATAGTAGTTGCCACATGGAAATTACTACAGCATTATATTGCTGTAACACAGGTTAGAAATGATTGGATCTTAGATCTTAAAGAGTTGGCTATAGCAAATGCATCTAGAATGATACAGGAAAACGGCTTTCAAAATTAACAGAAGGAAATGCATGTGATTTTCCTTGTGTTGTATGTTTATATAATTATAAAAAAGAATGCATAAACATTTAAGACTGAGTGTGTGTCAACCTGTGTTAGCAGAATTACACTGTGGGAGACAAGGCACTCTTCACTTTGGTGAGGCCATCCCAGCAAGGATGGAGGCATGTGCTGTCACTTCGAGAGAACTGTCCAAAGTTTAGACACAGATGTCACTGTCCCTCTAGTCTCAGATCCCCTGTTCTCACTTAGTGACAGGTAAAGCTTGATGGCGCTCTTCCTGCTTAGCTTCTTTAGAATTTCT
>NC_051066.1:53493145-53575645 GCF_004664715.2 Peromyscus leucopus | reverse complement strand
TTATATTCTTCAAGCAACGCTGTAAGCCAATTGTGGTTTCTTGTCTAAAATGCCCTAAGATATGATACAGGGAAGATTTTCTTGCATTTCTTCCTTAGGAAGCACTCTGCAGGATCTTGGCTTTTCTGTTCTAAGGTGCTTCTCACCTTGACAAATGTGAGCTTGCAGATACAAACGCTGCTTTTGGTGTTTCTAATGGTCACTTCGCCATAATGCTCGATCCACCTTCGCCCACTGAGGATGTTGTGGATGCATGTGGTGACTTTATTCCACACGTAGTAATCTCCGTACCTGCAAAGAATACAGCACTGAACAAAAGTAATGGACACAGACATATCACTGTTCCTACAAGAGAGAATGTTTTTTGGGTAAAAACTTCCTTTCCCCTCACTTCCCCTCATTTCTTAAAAACTTCTGTGTAGTCATAAATAGGCATGACACGATTCATTGAGTTAAGGAATGAACAATGAGTGTTCTCTATGGAACTAACGCTGCTAAGTTCAACAATGCCTCTTTTCTGCCCCCTGGGACTAAGAGTATGCTCGGGATACAGTGACAGGTATGCAAACACTGAAAAAAGTCAAGTATCGTGAGGGCTACTATTTGCAACTGAACACAGCATCATGAGCAGAAGGGGGGTTAGTCCTCAGCTTTGCGGAAACATGGAGTGATTATCAAGCAAGAGGTACCAGACGAGGCTGGCTCTGTAGGTTTGTGGTGGGTGGTGGGCACTGTGTATGGGGGGAAAACCTCTACGAGGCACAAGGCGAGAAGAACCCGGTATCTGGGGTCTTGTTAAGGGTGTGCTCCAGGTCATGAGGAGGGCAGGGAAGACATTTAATGACCTACTGGAGAGTCCCCATTTCCCGGCAGGTCATGAGTACTTGTGGAAGGATCCAGGGGAAGAAGCACAATCAGATACACATCTGAGAACAATGACTCCCAGAAAACTCTCATAGTATACGGTCCCAATAAAGGTTAAGATGGAGTCATTCTTTAGGAAGGAGGTGAGAAGGCGAACAAGCCCATCTAGTGCACAAATACAATATATATTCTGGGGAATGATGCACAGAATTTCTGCCAAGTCGTGAAATGTCATGTCACAAATCAGATGTAAGTGGATACATTAGTATTTTTTCAAGTACAATTATATTTCATAACGAAATAAAACACTTCTAAGGCCCAACTGGTGTGAAACAGGTATTAGAGACACCTGGGAAAACTATTCTTCATGAATTTTCACTTATTGAAAGTTTATCTCTTTCATCTCACCTTTCTTCATATCCAGTTTGTCAGTAGGTTGTGTGTGCACATGCATGCCTACGTATGCATATGCATGCACGTGTGTGCTTATGCGTGTGTGTACACAGGTGCATGGGCATGTGTGTGGAGGTCACAGGGTAGCCTCAGGTTCTGGTCTTTGCCTCCCACTCAGAGACAGGGTCACTCTTGTTTCTCTGCTGCATACTGCAGGCTAGCTGGCCTACGTTTTCTGAGGATTCTCCTGTCTCCACTTCTTATCTTCCCACAGCAGCACTGGATTACAGACACTCATGCCATGTATATAGATTCTGGGGATTCGAACTCAGGTCCTCACATTCCTGCTGAAGTGGTTATATATATCAAGCCATCTCTTTATCTCCAAACCCCAGCACATCCTACCACCCAAGTAGATAAAACCCAAATCAACCAAACAACCAAAAAGCAACAAAATCATATCTTTGTCTTCAATACAAACCAAGTAATTTAAAAATATTCATAGCCCATCTCTTCTAAATTTTTTTTTATATAGAATATGGTATAAAAGAATTACATCGTTACTTTTTTTTTTAATAAATAACTTAGAAACTGAAAATAGGTTCTTTATCTAAACAAGATAGATATAAAAGTGAAATTATAAATAGTATAGAAAAGAATCTGGTAAAGGGAGAGCTTGCTAATACAAATGCAGATTAAAATGTTGGTGAGAACATGGCAGGTAGCTGCTTTGGGCTGATCAAAAGAAGGATGCCAGGAGAGAAGCAGGAAGCTGGGGTACATGGGCTAAGACTGTTTTTGTTGAAGCCCGTCCTGAAAGAATTGTGCTGAAGGTAACAGAGGCTTTGGGCACATAGGGAACTGGACCCTTTGAGCCTTTCGGCATACCCACTTGGACTGCAAGAGCAGCTAAGAAGCCCGAGAGGAGAGGGGAGCAACCTACTTTGGAAGCGTAACATTCAGGGTTCCAACAGGCAGGATTTCCATCGACTTTCCCCAGAATTTGTTTTTCCATCTGATATCTAGATGAGACAATGAGGGGACAGAAATTCAATGCTCCACATCCAATCAGGTCTGTAAAAACTAATACTGGGATTGTAGTTTACAAAACACTTTTGTAATTATAACTGATTCTGTACTATTATTTAACATCACAAAGACCTGAAAATAGCCAAGGTGAAAATACTGTGATTCTTTCCAGATTCATTATTTCTCCCTTCATAACCATGCTCCCTATTTGTTTCCATTTAATGAAACAAATTCCAGAAGCCAGAATAGAATGCGTTACAGGTGGGAGGTACTCACATATGCATATGAACATAGACCTTAGGGTGCACTGATCCCCAGATAATAATAGATGCTAAGTTTGGACTAAATGAAAAAATAGTCACCATATATATCAAGCCTGAAGTATATGTAAAAATAACTGCAGTATGGTAATACCACTGACTTATAAAACATCTCCCCCTTATACACACAGGAGTTAGGTCTGAGGAGAACAGCAAAAGATAAAAAAATAAACTAAAATCTTTATATAGAGATAGTGAGGATTTATGAGCACATGGGATGAACTTAATAAATATGTCTGTCTCTACACTGGCTGAGACACACAGCCCGAGGCCCAGCACTTTCTAACGCATTCCCGAACTGGCTAAGACACAACCAGAGGCTCACCACTTCCTCTTATTCAATGGCTTTATATTTCCACATGGAGACTCAGATCTACCTGCAAATCTGTAATAATCCACCTCATCCCATTTGGATAAACAAAGGAAGCTTAGGGCTGTCTTCATAGAATTTCTGACTCTGGCTTATAACCAAGAATGATCCTCTTATTTTGCCATAGAGTTCAGGTACAGTACTGTCATTTGTGCTGTTGAGTTAAGGCAATGCTTCCTGTGAGCCACAAAGCACCTTCCACATGCAAAGGTCTATTTGACACTTAATAGTCAAGTCAGCAAATGCATTCTTTTTTCCTAAGGGGTTTTTGAAACTTTATTTTAGGTAAAACTGAAAAATTGCACCACAGCAATGAGCCTTAATTAGGAGAGACTTTATTTCAAAGCCCCAGCTCCAAAGAGTCAAAAGACCATGAATCACTTTAGTGTTTAAATTGTTGCTGTTAGGGGGAGGGGGTGTTCCAGAACATCTATATGTTATACCACAGTCTGCCGATGGCTGTGTCTCTTACATAAAAAGTGCAAGATATTTGCATATAAAAGACATACTGCTCTCTTATACTTGAAATTATCTCTGGATTACCTGTAAGAACTAACCCAATGTCGGTCTTTAGGAAATGGTTGTTTATTGTTACATTTCTTGGGGGAATAACAGAAAACTATTCTGCATATGATCAGTATGGAAGTTTTTCTGAGCGCTGTTCATCTAGGTTGGCTGACTCTGCAAATGCTCGTGGACATGTTGGTTGACCAGATGCCTAGACAGATGTGCCAGTTAGCATTCCTTTGGCCAGTGAAAATCTCTGCACATACTCCAAGAGCAGAGGGCAAGAGACATCAGAGCCATAGTACAGAGGCCCACAAGGGATGCGACAAGGTGAGGGTTCTAGGCTGGAATGGGCAACATGGAGCTGATGTTCTGCAGGCTCGGCATCTCATTGCCAAGACAACATGGCTGCATAGTAAGCTGGAAATTTCAATTTCTCAGGATGATCCCTACCAGCATTTACTAATAGTCTCTGAGCTCCCAAGGCAGCAATCACACTGAGCACAGTGTACTTTCATAGCTAGACATTTTCCACAGTCTTATACATTTGGCTTTCAATTGTAATTGAAATACAAACCTTGCCAGAAGACAAAGTTCTTCGATTCACAGTGACAGGCAGAAATGGGTGGATGATGGCTAACCTGGTAATTTAAGAGAGGGAGAAAGAATGAGAGAGAGAGAGAGAGAGAGAGAGAGAGAGAGAGAGAGAGAGAGAGAGAGAGAGAGAGAGAGAAATGATGTTAGTATTCCAACTGCTATAAATGATGTTTTTGTTTTTTGTGACAGGGTCTCATGTAGCTCAGGCTGGCTTCAAACTTACAGCTAAGACTGGCCTTGAACTTGTGATCCTGCTGCCTCCACCCAGTGCTGTGATTACATGCATACATCATCAACATCAACAATATTATTTTAAAAAATAAAATCATCCCCCCCATGACAACTAGAATACCCAGTTCTAATAATAAATTCACCCCAAAACTATAAGTAAGTCGTTAATATTTAAGACATGGGTAAACACAGAGAACCCACATACACTTAGAGGGGATGATGAGGCAATTAAATTATGTATTTCTCTTAACTGGTAAGATAGCTTGTCCCAGTCACACAGTTATTAGAGCTTTTCTCTTCACTAAACTGCCCTCTGAACTTGGACGGCAACCTCACTTACTTGTTCTGAGAAGAACCGGAAGCCCTTATCTTCTCTTATGCATTCATAGGTCTCCCCCAGGACAGGGTTGAATGGTTTGCTTCCTGCTCTGAAATAGGTGGAGCAATACCCTGAGACTGCAAAAGCAGCAACGAGAACCTGCGAAGACATCGAGAAAGGAGCATGATGGAGGAGACCACTCCAGGGCCGTGTGTCTCTACCCCTACAGGACACACGCACTCCATGTTGAGGGGTGCTGATCTGACGATGCCTGTATTTTCAATTACTTGACTCTTCATCAATGCACAGGAAGGGATAAGTTAAACTACCCCTGTGAGAAGTGTCAGGCAACTGAAGTCAAATGCTCTTCATTCATGTGCCCACCCGATTTCCTGACTATCACAGATGTCAAAGGTTCTGGAAGCCAGTTTTGTTAGCCATGTCGTGGGCACACCCTTAGCCCCACAGGCATGAAGGTGTGGCTGCTGGTGCTGGTTAGAGCAGAGGTCAAGGTTTCCAGCCTTATGGAGTAGAGGGCAAAGTACCAACAGCAAGTTGCTTGCTTAGAACTATGCCCCTGAACAGATGGGCTCTCCTGGCACACGGGAGTAGCTGACAAAGCAAGGTTCGGCAAACTTTTGACCTCCAAGGAGGTTTTAACCTCTTTGCCAAACTCTAGGGAACACTCTAGACCAGCAGGTGTCCCCAACCTGCAGCTCAAGGTCAACATGCATCTCAGGATAGCTATGAATGAGGCCCAACATGTTTGCAAATTGACTCCATATGGCAATGTCTCGGGCTGAGACCCCTGTGGGCATCTAGGCCATGGAAAATTCACAACATAAGTAGTTTCCAATAAGAGTATCTAGAAATTTCTGGTCCTGCTTGGTTATGCACACAGACCAAATCTTCTCGAATACCTAACACAGCGAGACTGTTACACCAACAGAAAGGTTGTCTACAGGATGGCTGCAGCCTACCTAGCTCAGGTCCTCAATGAGTCCTGCCCTGCCCTCCATTACCATCCTCTCATAGGGGTCATCCGTCTCCGAGGCCTTGTCCAGGAGCTCGCTGTACTCCATTTCTTCACAGAGGTGCTGCAGTGTGTTGAGTGGCTCGTTGAGCTCCACAGGCATGGAGACCTTGGACAGGTCTTTGCCAATGTTGTTTCTCAAGATATTCCACAGGTTAATGTTACTGGTGTCAGGGCAAGGAGCAGGCAGGCACGTGCGGCGGCCGTTCCTGAAGGCACCTCCTGTGAGCTCCCCATTCAGGACTGGCAGGGGAAGAAGTACAGTGAGTGAAGCCTCCCCTCTCTGGTTTCACAAAATCAGAGTGGAAAGGAGAACCCTTTCATAGAATTCTGATTGTAATACATCTAATCACAGCCTCTTTCATACATAGGATCATTTCTATATGAAGTTGAGAACAAATGTGCAAAACATCAGAGTAGGCTTTAAGTGAAGTTTTAAATATACTCAAACATTATTTAAAAACTAACACACACTCTGTCTCTGTGTGTGCGCGCGCACACATACTTGTGCGTGCGTGCGTGCGTGCGTGCGTGTGTGTGTGTGTGTGTGTGTGTGTGTGTGTGTGTGTGTGTGTATTTCAACAAGAGAGATTTGACATTTGGGTCTGAACAAGAGGTCAAGTTTCTCTACTTAACCACACACCCAACAGATTTTTACAATAGCACACCCTGACAGATTCTACCCCTAACTAACTGAAAGGGGATAACTGGAGCAGAAGGGCTGACTGGCTAGTGATTCCCCGGGCTGTGATCCAGCATGTAGACAGAACAAACTGGACACTCAAATGATGCGTACTTTGCCGAGAAATATTGTCCGCGACACTGGTGTTGTCTTCAGATATGTTATCACTCACGTCGCTGATGTAGGACTCATCATCAGAAGCCTAAGGGAGCAAGGAGAGGGAGGTGATGAGAATGTTCCTCAGGCTTCTGGCCTTGAGAGCTCCCATCATCAAAAGGTAAAAAGTAGCAAAGTTGTTCACATGAGAAGCAGACACCACAGTGAAGACATACTTGGCTCAGGGAATACTCGAGTATCTTCTACAAGGTGCTAGGGAGGAGCTGCTGTTTTGAAGCCACTCCTTCTTAGTTAAGGTGGGAAGCCGGGGGAGGCTAGAACACTTAATTATGGAAAACACAGTACACACATACATACATAAAAGAACGTGTGACTCCACACAGAGGACTCCAGATAGGCTACTCAGACTTACTGAGCAGAGGGCATGGGAGGTGTCTGAGAGAGAACAGGAGTTGCCTAGTCATTATGAGAGGGAGAGGCCCAGGAAGAGGCAAAAGCAGGAACCATTAGGGAAGCATTTACCCAAGGACCTCTGGGAAGTTAAGAGTGGCTGTGACTGAGTGTAGGGAGACAGGAAAGGGCATGGCAGTGACAGCAGGCTTTTCATGCCAACCTGCAGGGTCATTAAAACCCAACAAACTAAGGGAGTGTACACAGAGTCAAGACTCAGTTTTCCAGAAGATGCTTACAGCCCTCTTTAGGGAGGTGAGATGAGAAGATGCTCCACAGATCTAGGGAAGAAACTCTAGAGTCTGACAGCTATTGGGAGGTTGGGGAAAAGATCAAACATTAAGTCATTCTCTTCATGAATGGAGCAACAAGGAAACCCGTGGAGGTGGGGACAGAGCTCAATGGCAGACTGCCTGACTACCACGCCTAAGTTCTAGGTTCAGTCCCAAATACTGCAAAAACACATAAACAGACAAACTAAAATGACACCCAAATTAAGGGCAAAATAAGATTAAGGAACAACGTGATGTACAGAGAGTTGGAGCAGTTAAGAAAGGGCACTAAGCCACAAGCGGAACTGGGAAACCAAGGTCTCCAATACAGGCAGGAAAATGATACTCTTTACTCTGTCTTCAAGGTGTAAATAGCAGTGTCCTCTCTGAGCACAAAACCAAAACACACCTACTGTAAAATATCAGCAAGTACATGAGGGCACACAGGGTTTGAAAATCATCTGCAGCTGCCAGTACAGGCCCATTCAGATAGGCTTCATCCTCCGAATCTTAAAATGTCAGCATAAACACACACTGTATGTGTCTTTACCTACTAACAAAGAAGATCACATTTTGTGTGTTTGGCCATTTGTTTTGGCTTGGTGCAGTGGGATGTCCTTCTGTATGTTGTAAATATGTGTTGCTCTCATTGGTTGATAAGGCAGTTTTGGCCAATAGGGAGGCAAGATGAGGTTAGGCAGTACAATCAAACTGAGGACAGAGATGAAGAAGGGCGGAGTCAGGCCAGATGCTAGCCAGCCGCTGAAGAAGCAAGACATGTAGAAAATGAGGTAACAAGCCACAAACCATGTGGCAAAGCACAGATAAGAAATATGGGTTAATTTAAATGTAGAGCTAGCTAGTAATAAGCCTGAGCCATTGGCCTAGCATTTATAATTATATATAAGCCTCTGAGTGGTAATTTGGGAAATGACTGCCGAGTGTAATCAGGCGGATGGGACAAAAAGCTCTGCCTCCAGTTACAGGCTTGGTGCTTTGAGCCAGAGTCTTGTTAGAAATCTCTGGCTGGTCATGAACTCATTATGTAGAATAAACTGGACCACTCATGGTGAGCCTCCTCCCTGTGCTTCCCAAGTGCTGGGATTATAGTAATGCTCACCATGTCTGGATCTTAGTTTTGTGGTGTTCTGGGCACATTTCCCTGACAAGAGACAAAGCTCTTCATCTGTATTTGGAAAGGCAGCACATTTCATTGTGCACTGAGGGATATGGAGATGAACCAGAATGTAAATGTCTTTCAACAGTCTTCTGTCATCATATATCTTGCATTTTACCTAGTTTGCAACTTTTTATTTTTAATTTAAGGGAGAAAGGGTTTATGTGGCATACAACTCCTGGTTATGGTCCATCATTGCAGAAAAGTCATGGTAGGAACTTGAAGCCGCTGCCTGCTTTCCCAGTCAAGAGCAGACAGGATAAATGTACGCATGCTTGCTGGTGTCCAGTCCCATTCTTACACTTAAACAGTACAAGACCCAAGCCCAGGGAGCAGGCCACCCATAATGGATGAGTCTTCCAATTTTTTCTTTTAACTTTTTATTGATTCTTTGTGGATTTCGCATCCTGCACCCAATCCTACTAGTTTCCCCATCCCTTTGTACCTGCCCTTACAACCTCCTCCCTCTCCCTGAATGAAATAAAATTAAAAAAATAATCTCATCATGGAAGCTGTAGTATGTCATAGTGAGTCACATACCCTTTATTCCATATATCTTTACTTGCAAATGTTCATTGCAAAGAGTCACTGGTCTGGTTTGAGGACTCTGGCTTCTACCACACTATCAATACAGGGCCTTCACTGGGACTCCTTGTGGATATCCTGTTGTTGCCCCATGTCATGGAGGTCCTGCAGCTTTGAATCTGCAGGACTGGCCCCTTCACGTGCTCTGGCAGTTCATAGATGGGGTGGATGTTGGGGTGGGCCAACTCATCGCCCTGGATCTGGACCAGGCTGAGTGGTTGGTCAGCCTGCCAGCTCTCCTGCATCCTTACCACCACAGTGAGCTCTTCAGCACTGCCCTGGCTAGCTCACCCAATGCTGCAGGCAGCAAGGGGAGGGGCCAACTCTGTGCAGCCATTGATATCAACGTGGTCCCAGGCAGCAGTCTAAACCAGGGGCATCCACATGGCCTTTGGTAGTAACATGGACCATGGACATCGACACAGACCCTAGCTGCTGCTTGGTCATGGGCCTATACGTGGCCCACAGCAGCAGCACGGGCCGGGACTTCACCATGGCCTCAGGTGGCTTTGCAAGCTATTCACATCAGACTGTTCCTCTCCACCCTTGAGTCTCCAGATTTGCCTCTCTTCATACTGCACAAACTGTTATGCTTCTCTTTCCCATCTCTCTGCCCCTTACTTGCACACTGTAGTGGCTCCTGCTGTGGGTGGGCCACATATTGGGCAGGGTCTCTGGCTGCCTTCAAGTGTTTGTCAAATCCAAAGCTTGACAGGAAATAAATCTCTGGCCCAAGTCAGATGTAGCACAGTAAAACTGCAGTTCAACCTAAGCGTTGTCAAGTCTCCTAGTTGAACCACCACCACAGCTAGAAAGATTAGCAGTCAGGCCACGGATGAGAAGTAAACACAGCAGGACATGTCCAGTCAGTCGTCCCCATTCTGCAGACACTGCTCTTCTTCCTGGCCTAGGATGCGGCTCTGGGAGTCACAGCGACTCACTCAGTGGTCGGTTTTCTCAAAGGAAGAAGGCACAGGGCCACTAGCTCTTGCCTTTGTTACTGGCTCTCTTGATGGGCAGTGTGAGCCACCTTTTCCCAAGGAGCAGGAACAGCAACTGCCTCACTTCATAGGGCACTAACCACTTGTCTCCACCACCTCTTTGCTCTCTTCTTTCTCTCCCATCACTCCACCATCTACTAACTCACTTCCCACAGTGCCCTGCTGGGAGTGGGGCTGAGGTGTTTACCTCAACCCTTAGTGTTCTGTTGTCTAGGTGCTTCCCGGTGTCCAGGATCTGTTTCTTGATGATCCCAGTCATGGTGCCTATTGGGCTCGAGAGTTGCTCTCTCTGTTCCTCACAGCCTCCTCTCATCACAGTGGTCCTCTCTAGATCCCGCCTCACCAGGCCAGAAGAGAGGTGCTCACTCCCGGGAGAAACCAGGGCCCTGGCTGAGGCTACAGCTGATGTTGTAAAGAGCCTGGAGCAAGATGCTCAGGCTGCGTTGGCCACCAGTGACCGCCATCTTGATTCTCCTCAACTCATTTTTTTTTTAACTTTATGCCAGCATTTTGCTATTGAAAGTTTTAAATTTGAATATAATATAAACTAGTAGGACTAGGGAAATAGCTAAGTGATAGTTTACCTAGCATGTACAAGGCCCTGAGTTTGATCTCCTGCACTGCTAAAAATAATTTAGTCTATTTTTAATTTCTAATATTTCTAGATTTATTGATGATTTTTAGATTAGGGTTGAGGGGCTGAGCTGTCGGTAGAGTGCTTGCTATACAAACATAAAGAGCTGAGGTCAGATTCCCAGGACCCATGTGAAAACTGGGTGTGGTGAATGGACCTGAACTCACTGCAACGGAAGAGAGGAGACAGGCAGAGTCCCAGAGCTGGCCAGCCAGCCTAGCCAAACCGATGAACACCAGGGCTCAGGGAGAGAGTGTGCCTCAAAAAATTAGATGGAGGGAAACTGAGGAAGGTACTGGAAGTTGACCTCTGGCTTTTACACATGCAAGTGCATGCACACAAACAACACACCCAGAGGCATACACATACAAGAGCACATATACACACATTCCTTCCCTTCACTCACACACTAAGTAAATAAAAATCAGGGTTGAAGAGTTCATTCAATACTTCTGCTTCTAGAGTTCACACATTTCATGTGATAAACCCTGACAGAGGGACTGCATTCATGGGTTAGAATAATAAGAGAGTTGCTTTTGCATGTGAAGCCTATTAACGTGGCAAATTAAGAATTTTTTTTTTCTGATTCATATTCTCCCTCTGTACTTTGTCTCTACAGTTCTCACTAACTGAAAGAGAACTAGAGGGAACACCACCATGCTCAGTAAAGCTGAGTTTTTTAGCTTCTCTTCCACCCAGTTTCTCTAGAAGAAGCCAATCTCCCTGATTACAGATGAGGAGACAAGTGCCTACCAGAACGCAATGTGTATCACGAGCACGCTTATTGTTAGCATTTGTTAAGGAAACAGCCACACTTAAGCATGCTATTCCTCTTTGGTTTCCGATCTCTCCCAAACTGTGCCATAAATGATACAATATCGCCGGTGTAGAATTCGAGGTGGCAGTGGACCCGGGTCAGAGGTGGGCATGTCATAAGTTGGTGCAGTAACTGGGGCTGGGCTATTTGCTGTGGTCCTCTCACGTGGTCCTATGCATAGGTCAAGCCCCTGAGGTGCTACCAAGGGCTGTCTTCTTCCCCGTGAACTCAAAGTGCTGGAGCCAAATATTTCTGTGTTGAACTTCAGGGTTCAAAAACAGTTCAGGAACTATTTTCCAAATGTAACTAGGTGTGTCCCTGCAGACACGAATTCTAAAGCAGACACTAGGCTGGTAGAGCATTCTGGAAAGAAGTAGGCCATCTTTAAAACCCAAGGATGTAGCTTTTAGTAGACAATTTTCTTAAAAGGATCTGAGGACTCATTAAGTAAATGCACTGGTGGTAGATACCGCATCCCTAGTCAGGGAAATTTTGATGTGGGCACTTCTCAGAAGAATTAGTGGATGAATGGCCTGAAAGAACTCTTTCCTTTATTGCATTAGTAAATACTTATTGAGTGCCAGTTCTGAATTCACTAGACTGTTCTAGAGACCTTCGTGGAACCTGTATTCTAGAGGTGCAAACACATAAAAAATGAAATGGATGAAACATATTGCGTTGGAGAGCGATAGCCGGGAGGGAGACATAAACAAGGCACACCAGAGGGCTGAATGTTGGGGGAGATAACATACATTTCTCTGGGAGAAATGCTCCAGCCAGCACAGGTGGCCAGTGCAGAGGACCCAGCTCCACTGGTAGATGCGGTACAAGATACACAACCTGCGTGGACCCTGCAGCTGTTACCGGAATTCACACACCCATGCTTGGCTCACAAGGTGGGCTTGCCAAGACTGTCAGTGTAAAGGCTTGAGGAGCCTTCTAGGGGGTTCTCATCAGGAGGAAACTCAAGAGACTGGAACAGATTAGATTGACCTAGGAGCCACACCTTAACTAAAGGGGAGGGATAACCCTGAAAACTATTATTTGAGTTTATTTCCTGGCTCCCACCTCATTATTGTGGTACAGGAAGGAGATATGAATAAAAGCCACTATTTCTGGAAGCCTCTAAAACACAGGGCACAAGGATAATATGCAGTCCAGTTCTTTCCAGTGTGGGTGGTACAAAAGACTACTTCTCTTTGTTACGAGGGACAATACGATGTCTTTAGCAAATTGATAACTCCGGGAATCACTCCTTTGGCTGTTGGAAGGATCTAGAACAAAAAGGAACATGAGGCTGCACCTGAGTACGGAGACCAGATTATTAACATTTTTGTGTGACAGCTAAATTGTGGTCGTAAGCATACTGGGGATTGGGACAGATCAGATTTCCTTGTAGACATATTAAGTTGCCCAGCAGAGATGGTTTTCTAATTCTCTCACCCTTTCTGAATTACCAAATGGTCCCTGCAATGAACTCTGTTACCAATGGTTTGGTTACTTTGCCACATATATATGTGTTTGATTATTTCCCTTTATCCATCCAAGTTAAGTGCCCCTGAATTGCAGCCCGGAAGCACTGTGAAGTGCTCAGGAAATGGGAAGCATCACGGTGGCTTACACACCTTGGCTCTGCTATAAGGTGAGCATCTTTCTGTGACGTAAACAAACATATCCAGCAGCCTGACGTCCCAGAGTCTGACGGTCTTTACCCAAACTCGCAGTCCCAAGCAAACGAAATGGATGGACACACCTGGGAACCTTACCTCGTTCTCTGAGGAACTTGCAGACAGGAGCACCTCTTGGGCGTCGAAGAACTCTGACACAGATTCTGACATGGAGAGGCGGCTCTCATTGGCCACCTGCTGGGACAGAGGGAGGTTGACATGGATTTGCTCGCCAGCCTGCGGAAGAAAGACACGTAGGACAGAATCATGTTTTGCTTCCTAGTAGCACTGCTATTCTCTAGATTTTCTAGAGAATTCCAAACTGTCTGTTAACATGAGTGACCAAGTTTCACTTGCTACCATACATGATTCCATCTACTGTGCCTAGAGAGTCCCAAAGGCAGAATTGAAAGGCCATGATGTTACAATATGCCCCATTGGTAGCAAATGGAATTCAACAGGTAAAACTCCTATTAAAAACATGAATTGACTGTGATCTTAGGCCTGGCATTGCTAGTCGTAGTCTAAGCCAGTGGTTTTCAGCCTTCCTAATGCTTCGACCCTTCAATACAGTTCCTCATGTTGTGGTGACTCCCAACCATAACATTATTTTCATTGCTACTTCATAACTGTGATGTTGCTACTGTTATGATTGTAATGTAACTATCTGATATGCAACCCCCAAATGGCTCACGACCCACAGGTTGAGAGCTATTGCTTTAAGCAGTAAATTAAACCTCAGGAAGTATTTACAGAAACGTCTTGAGACAGCTAGGCTGGTGATCTATAAGACTAATTTCTGAAATAGGAGATATATAATTTGATTTCCAATTAAATCATGAATTTTAAACCAATCAAACATGTCTAGACTACTGAATCTTGTTTCAAGAAAAATACTGTTTATGTGTGCTAAGGTACAAACAACTGCATTCAAGGAAGATAAATTTATTTAGAATGAATTTTAAGACTATAATATATTTTAATTCACTTTTCAGGTTGAAGAGTTCAACTAAGGATTATTCAGTAATTTTAAAATCACATGTATGTATTGGGTGTCCATATGGGGCGCACACATACATGTGTATGAGGGGGTGGTTCAGAGGACAACTCACAGCACTCTGCTCTCTCTCCCACTGTGTGGTTCCCCAGGGACTAAGCTCAGGTCATCAGACTTGGTGGCAAGTGCCTTGACTCACTGAGTCACCTTGCTGGATCTAAATATTTTTTCATTAACCAA
Source organism: Peromyscus leucopus (assembly GCF_004664715.2). Taxonomy (NCBI): domain Eukaryota; kingdom Metazoa; phylum Chordata; class Mammalia; order Rodentia; family Cricetidae; genus Peromyscus; species Peromyscus leucopus. The sequence goes on along the minus strand of NC_051066.1, from coordinate 53,561,343 downwards.
TCTTAGAAATAGTCCTAGCTCCTGAGCAACTGAGTGGATATAAATGTGATTAGAGTTCAGTGGGACTCTAAAGATGAACAGAAACAGTGGACAGACAACTTAAGTCAAAGGTAGGATGCCTTGGGATCTTTCCAGAAGAATGCTTGAGTCTGATTTACACTAAAATTTATGGTAAAACATATGGCTTTCATGCAAATATGACCTTAGTCTTAGTTTAAACTCTCACTTCGTTAGATGCATTATTGCCATGCACAAAGCTTTAATTTCTAACGATTAATAAAACATAATTTTACAAAAGCTTATACACATTTTAGCCTGCATTCTGGATGTTTTTCTATTTTCATGCCATTTCTTCAATATAAAAAAATAATAGCGTGTACTATAGAGGTTGTTGATAATGACACACGAAGCACAGTGTGACTGGTTAGAACCGGCCGCAGCACATGGTGAGTTTTCACTTCACACCTGTCACCTGTACCCAGGCCTCCGCATGCGGGGCAAGCACCCACCCCACTTCCAGTCCCTGCTGGCTGTTGACTGCCTGAGCCATCATGAAGGGTGCTCTCGAGCAGCACAATTAGCTTGTTTTTAGCAGGAAGAGGTAGCTTCTCTCCCTAGATAACTTCTTCCAAAGAAACCTTTAAGCAATTCTTAAACAATTTGCCAGCTAAAACTTTTTTTCAGCATTTCATTAGACATTTGGTGATAATGAACATGTTAAAAAAAAAGAACAAAACAGATGCATAAAATAAATAAGCTGGACTAGATATATAAATTAAATATTCGGTGACATCAGGTGGATATTGAAATAAATAAAAAGAGACAGCAGTCACCAGAATACATGATGTCAAGTTCATATACATCTTTGACTTCAAAGACTACTGAGCTGTCTGCAACACAGTTATGGAGAGAATGTCACTAACAGAGAACAACTGTTTAAAATAAGCAAAAATATGCAGTAATTTAGATGTCATAAAACAGGTGTTCTATATCCATTCATAATGAGCCTTACCTCGTCAGGGCTAGGGATAATATTTACACTGACAACCTGATCACAAATGATAGACTCTGAGTGTATTCTGTTCAGCCGACTCCTGAGCTCAGCATTCTGGTTGAGTGCCTTAAAGTAACAAAAACTGCAATTGTAATGGCAAAGTAATAAGCGAGTGTTACAAGCAAATACAAGGGACAACTTGAGACAACAAAATTCTGAGATGCTCTTAGCTCAGACTTTACCATGCGCTTGACCGTATCAGTTAAGAGGGAAATAAATGGCTGAGAGTTATGACATTAACTTTTGGTAATGTAAGACCACTACTTAAGTAGGTTAGTGAGCTGAAATATTTAATGGGCTTCATAAAAATGATTCATGGATTTCTCCTCCTCAGAGGCAGACCCATTACATCCAAGACCAGTCTACCACCACATATATATTACCTTGTGCAGTCTGGGATGGAAGATATTGATTCTCTCATAGTTTTCTTTGTTCTACTCTCTAAAGTTGAGGATTCGTTTCAAAGACAGGCCATCATTTCAAAAATACTCGGAATAATTAATGAACTGACTTTAGCATACAGAATTATTTTCAGTCTGATCAAAGGAAATGGATATTTTTATTTTTTCAGGAGCTCATAACTAGTCCTCTTGGTAGTACAGTGGCACACACAAAAGGTACTTCTGCTGAAAAGTGTGGACATGGACAACCATAGTAAGAGCATGAGTCCAACAGCAAACCAACTCCGAGTGTAAGTACGTCACAGTGCTTTGAACACGCCAGAAGTAAACATTGGTGAAACACCACTGACACACTCTAGCACATGCAGCAACTGCATTTAATGCAAGGACAGAACAACTTCACATAAGTGTGCCCCTCACAGGGCCCCTGTGCACAAAGCATGGGGAGCCTTCCACACTTCACAGTGATTGATGCGTGCGAATATGATCATTTCTGTGTCAGGATTCAGCTCACGGGGATTTTCAGGTAAAATGCCTATGTGAGGACAAGGTCTGTGTAAAGATGGGCGATACCTTCCTTCTGTTAAAAATGGGAATTCTGAAATGGAGATGGATGTTTTACAGTAAACAATATATGCCAGGGCTTACTAAAGAGCATCTACCCTGCAGAATGTGCATTCTGCTTCATTTAGAGTCAATAGATATGGTAAACCAATATGTGTGTGAGCAGAATTCGATAACTGTAACTGTACCCATTCAAATACTCAGTAAACGTTAAGGATTAAAACCCGACACCTATACTAGGCAAGAAGTACAGCTGGAGCATAGAGCAAAGACTTCTTACCTCTCCTCTCCTTTCCCCAGCATGGTTCCTACCTTTAACTCCGGTTTTGTGTTTTGAGGACAGAATTACTTACAGTTTTTGTTTTAAAGCCTTTAGAACTAGTTTGTATGATATGTTACGCAACACAGTGGGTCTGGTGTGAGAAGTATGGGTAGATTCAAGGTAGATACTGATCTAACAGCATTACATGTGAGGATAGGGAAAAATGTCCGTCTACCTAAGAAACGATGAAACCATGAAGGTGTTAGAAAAGAGATGTGTGTAGTAAGTAAACCAAGTGCCTTGGAGGAAGAATTCTAGTACCTTGTCATCTGGTAAAAGTGCTCAAATCATTTTTAATAGAGGTAAAATATCACTTAAGAATTTGAAAAAAAAAAACAAACGTCTGCTTTGTCTCATCCTTTGTATGGAGCTCACTTGTTCATTCAGTTATTTCCTGTGCACACATAAGTGTGAACAGTTGTTGAAATATTCGGGCCAGATCTACTTTGCCACACTTTGTAAATGGGAGGACTTTGGCAAGGCATGTGATGAGCTGATGGGCAGAATCAGTGTCGACCTGAGGTTTTCCCATCAATCTTGACCATCCATTCTTTTTAAAATGACCACACCTTCTGCTGACACTGGAACAGTGTTCATGAATTAACCACAAGCCCGAGTAAAGCTCTTCCTTGGGAAGGGAACATGAAACACTTTTTCCCATTTACAAGGAATACTGTAAACCGCTTCCTCTGGGGATTTAAAAATATTAAGAGCTCACTTAAACTCTCTTCTTAGCCAGTTTGCATTAAATATGATCCTGCCTACAGAAACATGGAAGGACACCCAGGGAAACCTGTAAGTCTAAGATACATAAGCTGTTGGGGGCGCTGACAACAGCTTATGTATCTTAGACACTTGGTCTTCAAATCTAGGAAACTGCATCTTGTCACTCCCAGAATTTTTCCCATTTTATAATTACCAGAAAAAAAGAAAAGGTTATCATATTTAAAACAAAAAGCATCTCTTTTAGTTCCTTTCCTACTGATATTAATACTTACAGGTTTCCCTGCCAATATGTTGACATTGTACAAAAGAAAAAGGCTTGGATTCTACTTAGATGTGCAGCACAATGCATTTTCACTAGTCCAAAATTCAAAGTTGTAGCAAACCTAAAAAAACCTAAAGACTAAATCCTACTTTGATTTCAAAGAGGCAACACCTACATGGAATCCAGGGCAAATATTGGAAAGAAATAACTTCCTTGATAATATATAAGCAGTGGTAGATGCAAGGCTTGTCATATGACACAGAGCAGAAATAAGTCACTGCAACTCTGGCAAACTCAAGCCGCCACCATGCATGCGTCAGCCCGTCTTAGCAACCTTCCCCAGGCTGGCTCCTCCTTTTGCCTTGATCGTCAGTCTGCTTGTGAAATTTGCTGCAGCCAAATGACTGAGGGCTGGGCATACATAGCGTTCCCCAGCAGGGTCTAGTACCACATTTGCTAACGGTGTCGTTGGAACTGAAAATGCTGAAGAATACAGGCATTGAAAGAGCAATGGCAATTGGAGTGATAATAATACCAAAGAGCACAGAAGATGGTAAAAATAGTGTAGGGCATGTGCTCAGGGAGAGTAAACAGGGTCAAACCAAGGAAAAGGGAGGCAGATTCCAGCCATTGGTGCCAGCCGCTGAGCAAGAGAAACTACTGAGGCCTGCCTGGGAGAGAATCGATTTGCTTTGTACACAGGGCCAAGGCTAACAGGGAGAAGCACTGTGAAGTGGTGTGTGGTGCCAAACAGTCTTCACTGAGCACCCACACAGGGAGCATCTGCATTTACTAGTGAGCCTAGACTGTGAAGAAGACCCCACAGAGCATACTCAGCCCGCTGCCTCCTGTCCTCAAACATACCAATGTCTAACACTTCAAAAAAAATTCCTTCCTGCTCAATCCAGAAAGTTACCATTTGAAGTTCTGAACCAAAATCAACCCTTACGTCCCAACTTCTTCAGGCAATAGATGGGAATTTAACTTAGACTCAGAGAGACACTGGCAAGATAATTTTACTAAGTGGAATTGTGGGTTCTGGGAAGGAAACATGACTGCCTGAGCCGGAGAAGGATTAGTAACACTCAGCAAGAGTAAAGCTGGTTCAAAAGAAGTGAGAAAATTATGAAAACACAGCCATGCTGTGGGAGGTTTTCCCTGTGCTGTGAACATGTGTTGCTCTCATTGGTTGATAAATAAAGCTGTTTGGCCAATGGCGAGGCAGAATAAGGTTAGGCCATACATTCCAAGTGAAGATGGAGATGAAGAAAGGTGGAATCAGGCAGATGCTGCAAGCCACTGCCAGGAGAAGATACAAGAGAGCAGGTAATGCTCTGTGGCTTCGTGGCATGGGCCCTTCTTCCTTTCAAGAGTTCACTATGATGGCAAGAAGCACCGCCTCCTTCAGGCCATATAGACCAAGGTCATGGGTGGAGCAAATACCGTTACACAGCCAAAACACAAATTCTGGGCAACTATCCTTGTTTTTTTTTTTTGTTTTCCCCAATGAAAAAATACTGTTATATTTAGAAAATGAAAAGTCTAAAATATTTTTTTGAATTCCGACCATACTACCCAACTGGTGTTAGCAGAGTGTCACTGTTCCTTGCTTTGGCCTCCTCTGCACTTTTTATATTGTTTCCCAGGTGCACCTTTTTTACTTCTGATCTGCACTTTATTCTCTGGTCACAAACACATGTTTCTAACTCTTTTATAAAGATGATTTAGACAGCTGCGCAGTAGGCAATGGGTTCCTATCACTGGACACTAAGGTAGTCACAAAGTTTTACTACAATAAATACATTGTGATATCAGCATAGACCTACAGAGACAGTATCACTGAAACTTGATATTAAAAAAATTATAAAGGGTTGAATGAAAAAAAATCTTCATACTCTTAGATTTCCTGGAGTCCCAGAGAATTGTAGAGTTCAGAAATAAACTGACTTGGAATTTTTCTCCCGTTCCATAGTATCTATTTGTGGTATGTGCAATCTTGTGGACAGCGAGGGTGACGGATGCTACAGCTGGGGTGTTAAATTATGCCATTATGTGCTTTGAGCCAACCTTTTGCTTACAGTCTCAGTCTTAACATATTTCAATAATTCTCAATGCACATTTCCCCCACCGCACTGCGCCTCTGAAGCACTCTGTCAGTTCAGTTGACGGCAATGTTTTGTTTTTTCCCTCTCTCTCAGCAATGCACAAAATAATGACATCCTTAATGACTGTGGCATGTTGATTTAGTGAAATACAGTAATAATTCCAGCTGGAGTAGATGGGTCAGATGCTGGTGCTCACATTTATATGGACTCAGTTTACACTATATGAGCACAAGCTGTGCACAAATTCTGGGGTGAGAAACCAAACCAGCCACAGCCATGCAGTATACTATGCTGCAGAAAAAACCCACGGACACCCCAATACGTTACTGTTTTGTTAATTGGGATTGCCAAGGCTGCCTTAGCTTTATACTACGCCATTTGATGTTAGTGTTCAGGAAAAGAAGGCTGAAGCTAAATAAGGTCACCTATGAGGCACAGATGCCACAGGAAATATCCTGTTCCATCATGTATGTCCAACATCTAGGCTTGTCATGGGGATGAAAGGTATGTTTTACGAGGGGTAAAATTACACAGTTATGTTGCGCTTGTATCTATATAGATTAGGGAAGAGGAATTTATGGGGCTCTCCAGCCTTGTGCCTACTTGCTCAAGGCAGGTAACAATTTATGCCAGGCTTGAAGTGGAAAATGCTGATCTCATCTACCTCACATGCTACATGCCTGCTAAAAGGATGCTGGACCTTGTTGAGTTGATATGATACATACTGAAAAGCTTTCCTGAAAATGCAACATTTTAATCGCTAGATAGCTATAACCAGGACTATGTCACACAAAATAAGAGCTTTAACAATGTCAGTCTATGTAAATTAACTGCCATCTCTCTCCTTCCTCCCTCTCTGCAGGGAGACCATGAGGAAGACATTCAGGGGTTCAACTGCTCACAGTGTATATGGACCAGAGGTGTCTTTGGGTTACCTGAAAGCTCACTCTAACATGGAGTTAGGCTAATATGTATAAAATATACACAGGGTGTGGAGACAAACTATCTCAACACACTCCAATTATTTGGTACTTGTACAGTCTTGAGTACTATATTCAAGGTGGGACTGTGCAAAAAGTGCTGGCCACGCTGCCCTGACTGATGTTTCCTACTTTCAGGATCTTGTCCTCTTTTGGCTCCCAGTAACAAACGCGTGCTGATATGACTAGCATATTCAAGAAATTCATTCTGTTCGCATGCTATTTGCCGCTAAATAGGATGTTTTTAAAAAATATTTTCCTTGTTAAGACTCTCAAAGTTCTACCGGTGATTGGTCTCCACTTGACCTTAGCCAAAAGGGCCAAGGAATGATCTACCCTTGACTTCAGTGGCCATCACTTGCAATTTCTCTGGCAGCTTGACCTGGATCTCCATTAGATGGTCTCTCTAATCTGGTCCTGGCTAGTTTTACTTCAACTGAACACAAGCAAAAGTCATCTGAGAGGAGGACACCTCAATTGGGAAAATGCCTCCATAAGATCGACTGTAGGCAAGCCTGTAGGGTGTTTTCTTAATTAGTGATTGATGGAGAAGGGCCCATCAGTTGTGGGTGGGTATGTGCCTGGACTGGTGGTCTTGGGTCTATTTAAAAAAAAAAAAAAACCATGAGGAACAAGCCAGCAAGCCGCACTCCTCCATGGCCTCTGCATCAGCTCCTGTCTTGGGGTTCTTGGCCAGGTTGAGTTCCTGTCCTGGCTTCCCTTGATGGACTGTGTAATTCAGATAATGTAAGACAAACCAGCCCTTCCCTCACCAAGTTGCTTTTGGTCATGGTGTTTCACCACAACCATAGTAACCAAAACTAAGACCCCCTGCCCTTAAAACATTGATGTTCTCTGTGGAAGCAACTGGAGTGTCCAGATGGGCACAGTAATGTTGGCACAACCAAAGGTATGGCACACAAGTGGCTAATGTGAAATGGTCTTGATAGTTCCAAATTATTTTCACATCTTTGTCCTTTGGTTAGAAGAAAAATTGAAGTATAAAAACCCTAAACCAAACAACACAAGAAAAATCTGCCAAATCCCTAAATCAAGATGCAAATAAGCATCTCTCAAGAGAGGGAGGTATTTGAACTCAAAGGGTGTGTGGTTGATTTCACACCATCACTAGCGCTGGGTCCTTCTTCATCCTCTCAGACCTGTCTCTAGGATGTCAGATCAATGGCTGCGCTTTTGTCTCAGTGATCTCTTGCTTCTCAACAACCAGAACCCTAGACATCTGTCCCACCAAGCACTGCTGTGTCTGGTACAGTGTGGTCCCTTTAACTCTTTCCTGGGTGGACAGTATTCACTTACCAACAAGATCATGAGCTTCCTGGAAACCAGATCTGTGGATATTCCGTATCTTGCACACTATCTAGTCAGTCAAATATATACACAAATGAACTTTCTCCCACTGCAATCCCTCTTCCTAGTCATTTCTAGATTCCTTCAAAGCCAAATCCTGGATCTCCATCCATTTCTGAGACAGGGTTTCATGAATCCCAGGCCGACCTCACAATCACTAATGGAGCCAAGGAAGACCTTCAGCATCAGATCTTCTTGCTTCCATGTCCTGAGTGTTGGCATTATAAAGCATATGCCCTGCTAGTTTTCTGTGGTGCTGGGGGCTGAACCTGGGCGTTTTGTGCATGCTAGGCAAGCATTCTATCAGCCTACTCATATCCCCAGACCTCAAGCCAATTCTTTGTCTTAATGAGAGGTAAACAAGAGCAAGCGAGCAGCAAGCAGGAAACACATTTACTTATCTTTCTCAGTATATGGTCAATTTATGTCACAAAGCTAACATCATCAAACAAACTAAAAACACCGCATCACTTTGGGACTCAGGATGTATTTTATGTGTCTTCGAGATGATATCGATGTGTTTGACTACTATTTTGATCTTTCTGCTTCATGGTACAGTCACCATAATGAGTCAGAAGATCAACTAATATTAACAGAGCACAGAATGGATTCAGTGGCATGAGCAGACGTCAGAACCTTTGCTAGGTTATGAGTGAAGGCCTCTGCAGGCTGCCAGACAGCTGCTGTGGTGATGCACATGCTCCTGAGGCCCTGGATTGGCACTGGATGCAGCATATATACCTCAGCTGATAGTGCTTCGTGGTGGCGGGGAACGTGTAGCCTAGCTATTGGCACTTTATTACAGGAGACTGAACACTGAAAACGCTGACAGATCAGGTACAAAACCCACAGAGGTGAGAGTTCACATTTCATTCTGAGGGACTATGGGAGATATTCAAGCAGGGTTGGATCCACAAGGAGAGCCACTTACCCAGGATTTGCTGGCTCCTTCACTCTGATCCAAGGCACCAGGAAGTGAACAATATTTATATAAACACTGAGTTCTCACACAAAAATCACATAACAGCATTGCATGCTCAAAGGAATCAAGCTGAGGGCAATTAAGGACTGGCCAAAGGAAATGTTCATTACAGAGGAAGTAATGTGTGGCTTTTAAGAATTTATAACAGAAACCTCAACTCTGAGGTATACAGGGGTGTGATTATACTATTAGTAAAATAAAATATAACATATTCGAAGATATAGAAGTCTAGTTCAGGAGCATAACAGACAAGAAAACCCTAAGAGTGCAAACCAGAAAAGAAATAATTAGTAGTTACCTATTTACTATTAATCATTACCCATTTACCTATTTATTACCATTCACAGTCATTAGTAACTTTCAACAGATTTAAATATAATTGGAAAATATATAAAGCATGGAAGACCCAGGAGATTTTGTTCTATTTACCATTGCATTGAATATACTCTGGAATATTCCTTCAACATGTAAGCCCTGTATAAATGCCTGTTTTATTTTGTTTTTTAAAAATCAGGAATTATCTGACAAATGACCCCAGACATTAACTCAAATAGTTAAAAATAACAATTTGTATGTACTCAACAATTATTGCTCATTTTCACCCTTACCTTGACATTTTTAGAGAGGAAAACTAACAAAATTCAACACTGACTCTGCAGTGTCTTGGGAGAACATCAGAGGGACATGCCATCCCTGGTGATGCTGACCTCCTCCCCTCATCCTTTGCCTAGCTCCTTCTGTTCGTCATGCATTAGACAACTCTTGGGTTTACCTGTGACAGCGACTGCCGGAGCCTGGCCATCTGGGTGCTCTGGCCTTTGCTGTGGTCTTGCTCAGAAACCATCTGCTTCAGTTTCTCCTTCTCGATGGCTATGCTGTTAAATGCAGACTTCAGAAGGGAATGCACTGGGGAGAGAGAGAAGAGCGAGAGACAAACACTGACTGTAGGAGGATGAACACACACACAGGACGTCAACTTCTGTGGACACTAGCTCCTATCTAGACATTTTCCAGAGAGACTAGGTTATACTCTGACTAAAAACTCAGCCTTTAGGGAAAAAAAATAAAAACTAGCCTTAATATAATTATCTGAGTATCCATACTCAAAACAAATATGGCACTGGTAATTAACTAAAATGGAAATTTTCATATTTCATACCAGATGAGCCAACACAGATTTGGAAGCAACATACAAAATATCAACATCAATTCTAAACATCAATACTTAGAAATTAACTTACATCTCAAGAAGGAAAAGAAAGCATGTTTTGTTTGTCATGTTTGATGGTAATATTTATAGCCATTCTGTGAAAGTGTCATGCAACTCCAGAGTTATTGCAGCAGAGTTATTTTCACAGAGTGTACACCTCCAAAAAAGAACACTTTACGAGTCCTGTCAACATAAAATAGGAAGTGGATCCAGAAGTTCTGACTAGTTTCTTTGGAGTGGGAGATGATCTGGATTTGAAAACAGCACTGGTATTGCTTTCTTGGCACCAAGTGTCTCGGCATCACAGGTGCTTTGACTTAAAAGCAACAATGAAAACAACCCTCCTCCTCTCCTTTCCTACATACCTGACAAGTCATATTGGGAAAAATCTGAGGCAGTCTTGTAGTTTGAACCACAAAAGTTTGAACTTAGAATTCTTAATTTTTATATTAACAGCGTTTGAAAAGCATGTGAAGTCTTCAAATATAGATTTGTTTATTTGATAAAAGGTTATTTTTAGAGGTATTAAGTCTAGTACAAAAGAGTGGCCTGAATTAAGGGAGGGGGTGGATGGATGGAGTGAAGTGTAGAGGTGTCAGGGATCTAAAGAATTCACAATCTGTTTTGGAGACTGGCAATTGTTTTTATTTGCAGTGCTGAGATGGAATCCAGAGCCTGAGCAAGGAAGGTAGGTGTCCTACTACTGAGCTCAAACTCCTGCCTCACAATCTATTATTTCATGTGTAACGTTCCACCATCAACTTGAAAGCTGAAATTAATCCCCGTTGATTTTACAAGCGCCTCCCAATGCCTTTCCAAAGAGTGCAGTGAAGGCATGGATCTGTCCATTTTGTCTCCCTTGCATGCAGAATCTGTATGTCTGCTGAAAAACCCTGTGGTTTTAACAGAGGCTTTCAAACACTGTGGAAACTTGAGTTCCTTGGAAGCTTCAGGACTGTAAGCAAACAAAGCTCTCTCTGGGCTGCCATTGAGTTCACCCTCTCCCTGTGTGTGCTGTGTTTAGCTAGGTGTTATCTCTCTCCAACTGCAGCCACCCCACCCCAGAAGCAAAGATACTGCCTATGAATCTGAACTGCACTTCCAGAATACCATTGGCTCTGATCATGATATTAGCATCCAGTTTAAGAAAGCAATTAAAAATGCATTTATGAGGCATTAGAAGACGGTATCTATGGACATATCCATAGAGAAAATGATTAAAAATGATTGTTACAAAAATTAAGGTGACGTCTGGTTGTGCTGTAAATATCTGACCGGTGAAACTCAGAGAGCAGCACAGTGACCAGAGAGTCAACCTGGATGCCGAGAAAACACTGATCTTTCATCAAATTCGCCACGGTAAAGAAGACCTCTTGCTGTGTTACCTTTCTGCGCAATCAGACAAAACTCTTCTTGTAGCTTTGTATAATCTGTGGAACTCTCCAGAGGGTCGGTGAGGTGGCTAGGAGGGGTCTGGAACTCAATATCTGCACAAAGGTTGGGGTTGGAGGAATGCAGACGCACCGGCGACATGGTGGCGCTGAAAGGGACCTGGAAGGGAAGGTGTCCATTATCCAAGTGTCGCCGTGTCCTCTTCTCCCATCTCCTGTGCAGACAAGGCCCTCCCTATCCTTTACAAGGTTCTACTCCTTTCTTTTGACATGCTCGGAGCCCCAGTCCTCACTGATTCTGTAAGCAGTGTAGGCTGGGAAGGAGGAAGCAGCCTTGTTTCTGATAGTTCAAGAATCCTAGGATGCACTGGGTTTTCATTCTTACAAAGAACAATGACTATGGTGTGAAAACGCACACCTCTGAACCTTCTTCACTTGTCCCCAAAAATAACCGGCAGAAAAAAGCAACCTGAACCTTAATGTGTGGACCTGTTCTCACACAGAGGGCAATTTATGTTCACCTGTCTTCGAGCCTAGGCAGGATCTTAATAAATATGTACAAATACACTTAAAGACTCATTTGGTCTACAGCTACCAAAAAAAAAAAGTTTATAGTACATACACTAATGACTTAAGGAGGCTCAGGCATAAATATACTTATTAGAATATATATTCACAGATGAAATATCACGTGAGTGACTGCCATCTGCCTTTGTGTGTGTCATATGACACTGTTGTGTAGATGAATGTGGTCTATGCATCGGCCGCCTGTGCAAAGCTCTACAGAGAAAAGGCTGCATCGGTGTAGACCATTCCCAGTGGCTACAGGAACTTCCCTGCCCAGACTGGATCTGAACTAGGCTTGTGCTGGGTGAAGGCAAAACACTTTCTTGTCCTTTTGAGAAGGGTCAGCCAAAGGGTCACAAAGGCCAATTGTTCTTGGGAAATAGAAGCAAATCCACCAGTAACTTTTCCTGTAATCTTACTGCACAAGTGTTCATTCAGCTGTTCTGAGGAGACAAACTATAGACCCTACAAAAAACGGAATTTTCTACAATTGAAATAACTCTGTCTCCTGGTTAATTTGCATATTTCCATAGGAGGAAGGAGGCAATATCTTGGGGAGGGGAGGAGTGGTTATAAAACAACTTAAAATATTTTTTTTATAGTTTCAATTTCATGGATTTGGTATGTGAGAGAGGATAGGGAAAAAAAAAAGATTTTTTTTCTCTCTCTTTTTCCCTTGCTCTTTCAGACAGACAAGGCGGAGAGAAAAAAAATCTGGCTTATGGGTAACTATTAGCCTGAGTGCCCTGCTGATATAGTTCAGCTCTGCCAGTGAGTAATTATCTGAGAAGCTATCAAAGGGAAGAAGAACATGGAACGTCCCCCCTAACACCAGCAAAGCTAAGCATGCCAACACATGGTCTCTGAGGCATTCAGAGGGACCAATGCCATTATCTCTTATCCTCAGTGGGGACCCAAGAGACACTATGCTGGGGGGCTGTCAACAGCTGTCTATCTCGGCAGGCTCAAAACGGAAGACAGACAAGCAGGGAATGAGTCATTTGAGAGAGTGGAATGAAGGTGTTCCCTTATTTTCAGAACTCTTGTCTAAGGTACATCTGTGGTAACCATGGCCGAGGGTCTTTGGGAATACCTAAAAGAAGCATGGGATCTGTGTGGGACATGGTTAAAGGTAGACAAGGGAACATTAAGAAAAACAAATTAATGGGTGTTTGGTGTTGAGAGACACAGGTCATGGGAAAGAGTTTTGTGTCACTCAGGGACACGCAATACCTCAAGGATTTAGCCAGAATAAGTGTCTCTTCTCTTCTGAGTGGATGGGGAGGGGGCTACGTTAGCCTATGGAGGTGTGGCAGGGGGGGCCACTATGAAAACCCATGGAGTCTAAGAAGGCCCCACCCTGTCCATGCTAAAGGATTCTCCGCTAACTGCTGGAATCAGATGCTGAGAAGAAACACACAATTTACAAATTAATAATTTGGACATAATGGAAGTTTAAACTGACTCCTCAAACAGTAGAACTGGCTTTGTATATGACCCACAGGGAACAAACTCCCAATATTTCACACTAATTGTAATCAGACAGTTTCCTGGGATGATAAGAACAGTTTTTATATACTTCCAAATGAATTAAATATTTTTTGTTTGTTTGTTTGCTTGTTAAGAGAAAGTGTGTTGAATGGGTCATTTTAATTGAGGAATTTGCAAGGTAGAGAATATAAACCATGATATATGCATTTAACTGGTAAGTAGTTCTTCATCCTGGGGACTCACTTTGTTTTTATTCATTGACACTTGGGCATCATTTAGATAGAAAACATTTCAAGTGGTAGCCAGTTCCTTGTCTTCAAGGATGGCTGGGATAGGAGCTGCCACTGCTCCCCATGCTTAGAGCTGAGAATCCCCAGTGCTGAATACGGGCCATTCTCCCTGCTCAGGAAAAAAAACCTCAAGGCTTCCTAGAAGCTCTATGACAGGGAGGAAGGTTCTAGAACATTCTGATACCAGTCACTGCAGTATGAATGGAGATGTTAGGGGGTGCCCTGAAAATTCACCTACAAATGAAGTCAAAAGAGAAGTGAATTTGTCAGGAGGCCTGCTGGCCCCAAATGTAGCAATGATCACCGGGAAAGGAAGAACACCGGTGTGCCCAACAATTATTGAGCTTAGAGGTCTTACTGAGCCAAGGTGAAAAATTCCCTGTCCATACCCTGCAGTTTGCTTTCAAGGATATGTTTGAGGTACTAGCAGCTTGGGGAGCCTTGGTGTTGTCCCATAGTTGGGGGCCAGTGTTCCTGTGTTCCCAGTTTGACGTTCTATGGGCTTTGGCTAATGGAGAAAGTTGGCCATTCTGGGGGGGCCAGTGTTAAGGCCCAACAAGAATAAATTTTGGAAACATCTCCTCAGGCAGACTTCTTTGGTATAAAAGTCATTCCCTCCAGAAGCCTGAGTGGAAGAGGATAAGATAAAACTAACAAGGGTTCTGTGAGAGGATTCTGGGCAAGAGGCCTCTCAGAAGATAGGGCAGGTCCAAATGTGGGGTAACTTCAGTGTTGGGAAGAGAAGGGGCACTAAAAGGAACAGGGAAGTAGAGTCAGGCCACTGGGGTTGGGGAGGGGTCAGTGGTGGATCCTGCTCAATGCCTCTTAGGTACAGAGCCAAAGTACAGATCCTAGAGGGGCCAGTAACCATCCAATCCTAGTTATTTCCATGATTATTTTAAGGGTTGACTGTACCTTTTTTTTACTAGAATCATCTAAGTTATTTTTATAATTTCTATGGTCACAGCTGTACTGGGATGTGGGCATTAATGCTTCCTGTATGAAAAAGTCTTTTCTTCTGCTTCAACGGAAGAAAACATCAACTTACTTTATGCAAATAAGTGCTAATCCTAACTTGATTATTTTCACTGCATGCATCCCAAGCTTAAAACTTGAACCCAGGAAAAATACAATCACCTCCCTGCGTGCTATTCTGGAAGCATATCATTGGAGGAAGCCTTAGCATTCTCACAAGGTAACTGATCTTGGCTTTCCAGACTATGATATTGTTAGTTCTCTAAAGATCATTTGGATTTCTCCACTTTATTCCTTGAACGGGTCAGACATGTATCTACTGTCAAAATCTGTTATTGAACCAGGGGCAGGGACTTCATTCATTTGCATTTGAATATGCCCTCTGCACCAGAGTGCAATTTCAGTAATGACTTCGTTCAAATATTTGTAAAACTATCAATGTAGGCGTCAGTTCCCTAATTAATTCCAAGTCACTGGTTGTTTCAATAATCAAAAGGAATTCTATCCCGCAGTGTAGCTAAGCGCTTACATATCACGGCAGAGCTAACCACCAAGCAGAAAACCCACAGCCCCTGCACCAGGAGCTACTCTACAGTGAAATTAAAACCTCTCATTAGTATTTCTTTTTCTAGCAATTCTAACCTTGGAATATATCCTAATTTTAGCAAGAATAAGATTGTTATTAACTCAGAAAATATTTAACAGATTAAAAAGGAGCATCCATGATTTACTATGAACTCAGGAATCTATTATTTTTAAAAGTGAACAAGCTCTTGGGATGAATTAATATTATGACTCACTTTTATCCAGCAAATAAATGATTCTGTGGTTGATGTTGTGCTTCATATTCTCTATGGACAGTCATGATTGTTTACTTAATCTGCCTACGCCCTTCTATCCATTCTTTTGCCTCTTGAGGGGAAAAACACCCTTCTACATATGGATTAGACACCATCTAACTTTGTGTGGTTTTTCATTTCCATACTTTATTTTCTAGTTTCCAGGCCAATATTCTTTCTAGAAAATGAATTCCCCTGCTCGGTGTACTTTGGGTAGCCATGTAGAGATGACAGGAAAATCCACGTTTTCTTACCCTCTCATTTCCTTCTCACACCCTTCTCAAAAAGTCATACTACATACGTTAAAACAAACAAACAAACAAAAAAACCCCCACAACTTGTTTCTGTAGTAACATGGCATTTCTTAGAAAACCAAAACCCAGTTAGCAAAGGTTCTGTATCCGTCTGGAAAAATCAATAAATAAAATACCATAATGTAAGAAAATTCTCCCATCTCAGGGCCCCATATGCAGGGTCTCAAACTCAGTTGAGCTTGAGTTTCAATCATTTCTTCCAGTGACGGGAGCAGGGCAGGAATATGAACTAGCTCTCCTCTGCAAACACCAGCACGCACGTCCAACTCCTGCCATGCAAGGAGAGCCAGAGTACACTGGAAAGCGGTGTCAGCTGGAGGACACAGGTGACCCACAGCGCCCTGGTGGCACGTCACAGGCAAGCCACCCTTGCATCCAGTTCCTCGTTTGAGATTGAAAGCCACTCACTGTTGTAGCTACTGCTGCCGCTAGCCTCTGCCGGCGCCGAGTGGTGCTGAACTGGCCCTTCGCGGGTGGCCCTTCCTGACAGTGAACGGGAGAAAAGGGGATGAGAACACGGGGCAGGGAGGAAGAGGAGGGGGTTTATGGGAGAATGAAAGATAATCAGACAAAGGAAAAGGGAAGTTTTAACTGTAATTGACTTTTCTTTAAAAAAAAAAAAAGTCTTAGCATTGAAACAGGTCAAAGGGACATTCATGCCACAAGGACTGTTCTTTATGCTCACTGCAGACCACTCAAATATTGTGAGTTCACTTCCTGAATATGATCCCTACCCCAAAGGAGACAGAGAGCTACAAATTAGCACACTCACGAGGAGCCTGTGATTCTAAGGTAAAATGAACGTGCACACCACTTTTAAAACGGTGATGATATGTTGTATTAAATCAAAAGGCATCCAGTAAACGGTAGTAAAGAAAACAGGCAAGCTCAGGGGAAAGTAATTATATAAAATGTAATAGGGAAAAAATGTATTCAGAGAAAAGAATAAGGGGAAGAGAAACAGGATTCTTCAACCTTACTCAACCCCCTACCAAAAAGCCTACTGGTAAGGACTCAGTGTGAGCAAGAGTGCTGGGATCTTCAACTTGAAGAGTTTCCCAAGGAGGCAGGCCTACTAGATTGGGGTTTAGGGGAGCTAGAGAGCCTTCAAGTGCCTCAGTGTGTATGGCCAATGCCTAACAACACCAGTTATGAAAGGTTTCCCTTGGTAGTGTGGGCCTGTACACAAACCTGAAGAAGCCTAGAGGTGATGGCATTCCTTCTCACGCTCCCTCACTGTTATAAACCCTGACTCTCCAAGATCGGGAACAATAGTTCTACTTCCAGTCAGCCAAAGAGAAGTTTCTTAGACTAACCCAACAATTCACATAAAACAACAGCAACAAAACATGACTACTTTCATCTGTTTGGAATGACAAATGTTTTGAATTCTCACATCTCCAATTCTCTTTTAAATTTTCCAAATTACTTTCAGATTTTACTTCACCAATCTTTTGCATATTTATGTGTGTCATACACATATAATCTACTTTCTACTAAGGTTTTCTAACAAAATCTCCACATTTAATGTAATAAAAGAAAGGACTCATCTTCACATGTCAGTATAATTTTGGAATGAGAGACACACAAGGTCATCTTCACATGAATGATGGGTAATTTGATTGGTTACTATGTACTTCTTCCTACTCTACCTGATTCCTCCAGTATCTAGGACCTAGTATCTAACTTTATTATAGTACTAACAAAGGGTCACAGTACTTTTCTTCTATAGCACTTTTGGCTAAATAGTGATATTGAGATTTTTATTAGAACCAGGAACTCTGAAGTTTTGGGAAACATGGATGCTTCTTCTCTTAAGAGATAATCCCCACAGAACCTTCAAGACAAAGGCTGACTCCATGAGTCACACAACAGATTTCTGAAAGCAACAACTCAATTGCATCCAGCACAAATATGAGCAACATTTAACTTCCATGTTCAAGTAAGGTGAGCCATCTACCCTACGAAGAATATGCCATTATCAAATATCCGGTATGTTTCATTTCCTACTTCCTGGAGTCAATTAAAAAATGATCTATCTTATAATTCCTTCACTATGACAACACTATAGAATGATGGATGCAAAGTTCAATGATACAATATCAACACCAATAATGACCGCCACCCAGCTACCACCGCCACACAGCCTGGGTTCCTTCACCACTGGCTAATGACCTACGTTACAAACAACAGAGAATGGGTTTGTCATGATCCAAGAATCTGCAATAGTGTTGGCTCCAATAGTGGTCATCTGGGAAAGTAAGAGGATAATGAACTCAAAACAAAATACTTGGCATTGTTAGATGGAATTCTCATAATCAAAAAGCTTTGTGAATAGGAAGGGAAAAACAGCTAGGGTGAGGAGAAAGTGGGAGCAGGAGTCCTTAATCTACCATGGTAAAAATGCTACGCCTTTCTGTAGGCAAAAGACTGCTGAGTAAAGATGTTCCTGCTGGCTACAGACACTGCTGGGGGAACTGATTCATCCCCAATGGGTGTGCATGTTGAAGGAGCCAGTCCTGTTCTAGTTACACAGAGAGACTCCTGACAGCTCTTCAA
Source organism: Peromyscus leucopus (assembly GCF_004664715.2). NCBI lineage: Eukaryota > Metazoa > Chordata > Mammalia > Rodentia > Cricetidae > Peromyscus > Peromyscus leucopus. Next base: position 53,542,943 of record NC_051066.1, on the reverse strand, counting down.
AGACCTGTTGCCTTAGGCAAGCAGAAAACCTTCAAGGGGGATGATGGCAAATTCTGCAGCAACCCCGCCAAAAGATACATACTTTAAGTCCAAGTGGAACTAAACGCTCCCTGGAGGGATTAATAGCTCATTCAAAGTCTATCTTTCTACTGAAAACTACATCTGCTCCTCTTGAAAAGGCGAATGAGTGTAGGGATGAGGTAACCTCAGCTTCCTCATCTAAATAAGAATCATAAGGACCATTTGAGTCACTCTTTGGTCAAACAAAACAAGGCAGCATCAGTGAAAAATTCATTCAGTCACAAAGATTTGCCTGCTTTTGCACCCATTTCTTCTAATGATTCGAACAATCCTTATGACTTCTCAGCACATTTATTAACCAGGACTATATTCTGTTTCCTTGAGGGGGGAAAATGGATCAAATGGACTTGTGGTGGGAGTCCTGGCCCCACAGCCAGCCAGGGGCAGGGTGCTCATACTCGCTGAGAGTCAGTCCACTCAAGACAATGACTGTGAAGGGAATCTGTTCAGTGGTATGCATTACAGAAACAGATTGAAACAGTAGCCCTCATAAACAGGTATGTTCTTTGGATGCTAGCACTCTTCAGTTTTTTTATATAAAGAAAGGCTTCTTCTGGCTGCAAAAAATGATTCTACCCTCTTGGACATGAACGAGAACATAAAGACTTAAAAACAAGACAAATCATAAGCTCAAAACAAATGACAATTTTTCAAGTTTCGTATGAAATCATTTGGCATATTTTCCCTTTAGCACTAATTTTATGAACAGAATGGGAAACACATTAAAGTATATTGCTCAAAGGAACACACAGAATTATATTCATGGGATGCAGATATTCTAAATAGAAATATTGATGTTCAGTGCTTGTGAAAATTTATTGTAAATTACATCAGATTAGAAAACACACCAGCAGTTTGTTATTGACATATTCAGAGTGACAATACAAAGAATGTTATTAAAGCAGTCTGAATTAGAGAAGAATTACATTTGTTAATTATTCGAGAAAGAGAAGAGCACTTTGACCTTTGTGTTAGAATCTAAAGTCATTGATATAATTAAAAACAAAAACCTGAAGTCTAATTTTAACTGTGCAGGTTAGCAATCATCTTAGACAGCTAAGGTAAGAATAGCAGAGATTTTTGTAAAGATTTGAAAGTAATTATCATTTATGACATAAGGGGTTGAAGGCATTTACCATATTCTGTATCACTGAAATACAGGAACATAAGAGGATCATATTTGATTTATCAATTTATAACTATTCATTGCAATTAAAATTTTTATTTCAAGTAAATTTATTATGAGCTATGGAGATTTTTGTTTCAATCTGAGAGTGGCCATTGTAGGCCAGATATGATCTATCTTTGTAATTACAGAATTTTAGAGTTGAGACAGAATTCAGAATCAGAATTCAATAATCATTAAATTAATTCTATAACTTGAGCAGGAACAAATTAAAGTCCAGAAAGTTGAACAGAAATGCATAAATTATGAGGCCAGAGAATCTCAGTGGTCACACTAGCACCCATTGTGTTGAATTTTTAACCTACAGCACCTCCTACAAGGCTTTGATAAAACTGTGGACAAGTTCACTCCTAAAAGAGCCTGCTAACCCTGAGACTACATAAAGGAACATACATTACAGTCCACCGGCTTTCCAGTTTGGATTTTAAAGTGGCTTTCTGAGTTTTAATGCTTGAGTTTAAAGGCTGTGGCTAAGGATGGACATCCTACCATGTGGCCAAATTGGATCATCCTTACCTTTCAAGGTTTTGGGACTTATGTCCAACTAACTAAAACCAGTAATTCCATGTTTAGGTAACACAACTCCGTCTGCAAAGCACAGGTTTTAAAGTGGTCGAGCTGGTCCTTCCCCCTCAAGGGAGCCCAGGGGCTGACCCCGAACGCATACAGAGACAGTGTTTTCAAGGGGGACAACGCGAAGGAATGGGAAGAAAAAGCTGTACCTGCAGTTGCATTTTTGTATCTTTGCTGACACTTTTTGTTCTCCAGCGTCTTGTGACCCGCTTGTCTTTCTTTGAAATATCTACACAGTTAGCCTACATTACACAAATAGTTAAAAGCAACAAAGGATTATTAAGTTCACACAGATGATAACACATACAAAGAGCCCAGAAAGTTAGTAAGGAATTGTTAGAACCCCAAAGCAAGCCAGCCAAGGAAGAAAGACATTATATTAAAACCAAAGACTTCTCTACGGCTTACTTATGAAAGTTCTACTTCTAGTGTGTAAAAATGAAGGCAAGATTACAGACTGTGAGCATCTTTTCTACATTAAAAGATGTTCATACTTCTGAAAGTTCCACAGCTTAAACTTCAAAGCCATCATTGTTAAAACAGAAGCGACATGGGAGAGTGACACAAATATGCGTATCTACAAAAGTCTAAAATATATTCAAATGTAAACACTGATAAAATGCTTCTTAATTAACACAATGACATCAAACCTCGAAAGTATTAGGAATAACTCCAGAGAGGGGCTGGAGACATGGCTCAGCAGTTGTTCTCATAGGTTTGGATCCCAGCACCCACACAGCAGCTCACAACCATTTATTATTCCTCCAGTTCTAGGAGATCTGATGCTTTCTTCAGGACTCGACAGCCACTGCACACATATGGTGCACAGATATACATGTAGGTAAAACACACATACACATTAACTAAAGAAAGGAAGAAAAGAAAACTCCAGAATATAAACCATCTATTGATATTATTAGAAATATCGCAGTTTGTCTGATTATAGTCACTTCCTTTTGAGTGTCACCTTGCATAGTCTAGAACAGCCCCGAAAGGGTTTAAGTTAGAATCTTAGATCTCGTTCCTGGGACAGTCACGTTTACCTGCATGTCAGTGAAGTTAGGTGCTGACTGAGTCCTCTGAAGGATCTCCAGGTTTTGCAGGAGCTTGCTAAGTTCCACAAGGTTTGACTGACAGTGTGCAAGATCTAGTAAAGACAAAAATGTTAGGACTGGGTAGAAATGGAGGCAGCAATATTGAAGGGGACTCAGTTCACACTGTGGTGGATACGATGTGGTGGATGGATGGGCAGATCTATATTTATATAATGGCGATGCTCACAGGGAACACAAAGCATTACTCCTCTCCGGGTCAGAACCATGGGAGCCACTGGGCGTGAGAGGGTTTCAAAGCCCATTCTTACCAACTGTGGCTCTGAAGCAGATGACTTTGACATTATCAAGTTGTGTGTGATCGCTTTCCTGTCCTCACAGCTTTTTAATCTCATGGACACTCTGGAGAATTCAGCAGTTTTGTGGTTTTATTCCTAGGGACCTATCTACTAGTTCCTCTAAAATGATTCACAAGGTGGCTGCGTGGAATTTGGGTGGAACCAAAGTCAAGTTCAGAAAACAGAACAGAGTAAAAATCAGTTAAACACATCTGTTCTTCAGCTCACTAATAATGTGGCAAGGAATGATTCCTTTAAAATCTATTGTAGACTTTTACTAATTTCAATTTCATATCTATGGAAGAAACATGTTCTAGGAGTCAAGCAATTTCCCCATATATTTGAGGCCTAGATTCATACAAGTCCAGAAGAGCGAATTACCTTTACTGTTAGAGGTATAAATCAGACATATAATGGGTCCCATAAAATGTTATGTCTTTTGAAATTCAACCAATGAAATAAGTATGAAATATTCCTTTTGAACTAAAAACCCATCTCAGGAGTAAGCTTGTCCTACAACGAATGTTCAGTATAGATTTTTTTAAGTACAGCAAGAGATTGGGAGAAAGGAGAGTGTTCTTGGTTTTATGGTTTGTGAGCAGACTTACAAGAGACCCCCATCTCATCCCCAAAGGGTCGAGAAGATTGACAGAAAAGTTTTAGCCAAACAGAAAAGTGGAGGAGAGCAAAGAAGTTGGGAGAACAATCTAGACAAAGGCGTACAGCAAGAAGTATGTAAATACATTCAAGTTAAAAACAACAACAACAAAAAAAACCCCAAAACCCAACAAGGACCTGTTGAGTCTACAGAAGAAGGAAGGTTGAGGGGTGGGCAGGGCCACGATGCTGAATGCACTGGCTGCTAAATGCTGAGATAAGTACTGTGGAGTAACACCCTGGAGCCAGTGAAGAGCCGAGGGAGGGTGTCTGCACAGTTATTTTAAGGACTGCCAGGCTTGAGGGGGCTTTATGTCGTGAACAAAGTACTGACTTTGGGATCAGTCAAATGTGGGTTGGCTGCAATCCCAACCTCCCCACCAAGGCAGCTCTATTCTCTCGGGCAGATGTCTGAACCATTACAAATTTCACTCTCCTCATTCTCCAAGTGCGGAAAGTGAACAGTAGCTATGTCCCATGGCTGAATACAACAGAATCTTGGCTGCTAAGTATTGGCACAGGGCCTGCAAACCGGCTCACAGGTGACAATTTCCCATGAGCCTCTGAGAAGGATGAAACAACCGAGCTGGAGACTGGGTGACAAGTCAGGAGGCTGTATAACCACTAGGGACAAGAAGAATGGCGGGTCTGGGTCACGAAGATAGGGATGGATCGCAGCAAAAGGTTGATAAGGATAAGGACAAGACGCTGAGTTGGCTGTGTGAACAGGGAGACGGTTCATTGCAACAATCCCTGACCTACATGGGGTCCAGGTGCTGACCTGGCCCTGGGGGGGGGGATGGACAGGTGTGTGTGTGTGTGTGTGTGTGTGTGTGTGTGTGTGTGTGTGTGTGTGTGTGTGTGTGTGAGAAACCCAGGCGGGCAGGGCATCACATTCGGATACATGCTCTGCAGTGAGAATGTCTGAGTGTGAACCCTGGGAGCGCTTTTGTAGTCACAGGGGCGGGGCTAAGGGGGGAGCATCTTGTAGATGACCTTTGCACAGGCGAAGCTGGGCGGTCTCTAAACACTGCAGGAATCCCCAGGGTTGTCTGAAAGTGGTCTGCCTCCTTCCACAACCGGAAGTTGTGTGTGAATTCATCCAAGGAAAACACTTTAATGAGATGTCATAGGAACAGGATTATGAATAGAAAAATACCTTTTAAATTATAATTTCACGTGTGGGTTAAGTTTGGGAGGTTGGTGGCTCAGAGAGTTGAAAAAAATGCAAATTTGGAGTTTTTTTTTTTAAAAAAAATGGTGAGGGTGCAGGAGGATTAACAGATCGTCCATTTTTTCTTCCTAAGTGAAAAATATCAAAAAGTTACATAACATCTGTTTTTATCATAATTTTAAATTAATTAATACAGTATCTCAAGATTAATACAGTATCTCAAGAGCATCTAAAAATTAAATCAGTGGAGACTTACTAAATACTCTGTACATGGCCCTTGCTTTTGTCAGCCTTGTGGGTTAGATGAAAACTGTTTCACTATGGAAACGGTTTGTGGATAAGGCATGGGCCCAAGGGTTCTGTGAGGAAGGAGAAAGTAAAAGATTAAACAGCCCTGAGATGGACAGAACGGGCTAGGCAGAAGGATCACGGGCCTCTCTCACAGGTAACTCTAGACACGCAACCCTGGAGCCTACAGCTTACATCTGTGCTAGCAGGGAACAGAACTATTCCGTGGGGAACGTGACGGCGGAGAAGGAGGCATGGAAGGGACCTAGAGAGGAGGACAGCGCAGAGTCCCGGTCTAAGAATGGAAGGTTCTTCAGGCCTCAGGGGACGACGGGTAAAGGCAGAGAGAAGGAAGTAGCAAAGAGATAAAAAGGTTGAAGAGAGAGGAAGCCAGGGCAGGAGAGAAGCACAGACCCAGTTGTGAGGAGGTGGGAGAATTGGCAGGAAGGAAGCCTGGGTCACAGACCAGAGAAGGATCTAGAACTAAGGAAAGGAAAGGCCAGGTCACTTGAGAGCGGGTGATGGTGGGAGCTGCAATGTTTTAATTTCCACCAGCTTTGGGTTTAGGGGGCTCCTCTGAGAGGCCCCCAGGGCAGGAACTAACCTTCCGCACACCTGTCCATTTCTTCTGAGTCCTGCAGCCAGGCCGCCACTTTGCTCTGCCCTGTGGTGCAGGTCGCTGGGAGGCTGTTGCTGCATGGTAAAGGGGACTGCCATGGAAAACTGTTGGGCTGCATCTACAAGCAAAGAAACGAAGCGCATCATTTACACACGTGAAGGTGGAATTCACGCATGCTAACAACACTCCATCAATGCTACCTCCATCATCCCATGGAGAAAATAGTGTTCAATAAAATAATGGCCCACACTCACGAGGACCCAACAGCTCAGATACCCAGTCACTTGAAATTACTCAGAAAGTTATATTTAATACAGGGTCCTCACTACAGTCTCCTTAGCTCCTGGCTAAAGGTCTCTCCTCTCCAGAAGCTCTCTGTACCCTAATGGTCAGCTGAAAATCTTGTCACCCTCGTATGAGTCCTAAATTCACTACCCACCAGCAAACAGCCTTACTTAGAATGCTTCAAAAACATTCTGTAGATTACATAAAAGGCCTTCTTGTCAAGTTACCTATAGCTGATAGCATTTCCACTGATTTTCATGTGAAATAAATTTGAACAAAATATGTAGATACTAATGTGTACAGTAAATAGCAAAAACACCCAGAAATGTACTTCCCAAGGGGCTGAAGAGACGTTAAAACATCATGTTTGACTCTAATACTCCCTTGCAACTGATTATGCCTCTTCTAAATTATTAAGAAATAAATAATGCACACAGTTAGCAAACCCAGTCTTATTTATTACCCACACAGGGCCATAAACCAATTAATACTCCGGAGTCTCATAATTCGATATGTGGAAGGCAAGAAAAGGGACAAAAGGCTCTTTACTGCATTTTGATAAATGTAACGGAAATCTCTCAGGGAATGTGAGCTCCGAGCTGTGCCACTTGCAACTGGAGAAATGGATCTTTTGTGGAAACCAGAGCTGGAGAGTTTTCTTATTCCAGAGCAAACAGTGGGAGGAAGGATTTGGTTTCAGTTCACCAATCTCAGATATCACCCAAGTTATTTAATAAATAAGACAAGGGACAGAAATTAATGCATCTTTTATCAATGTTTTGTGCCAAAGATACCAGCAGAAGCTGGAAAAAACTAAGAATTAAAAATTAATGTTTTCTTTTTAAAGATCTGTTTGGGATAGAGTTCTCATTCAGTTTGGACTAACCCAGATTCATTCCACCCTGTGATGAAAACTCAGGAGGCCCAGAGAAATACAGGGAACTATCTTGGGGACCTCTGAGTTCCCAAATCCCAATCTCTCTGGCTCTTGGCTTGTTCTCCTTATTCCCAGAAATGGTTAGTATTTCAGTCAACCCTATTACTGGGAGAAAAGTAATCAAACTGTCTTTAGCAAGAACGCAACCTCAATGAAGTCACAGATCGGGACACCTTGTGAAATATAATTAGTGGGTTATAACTTATACACTAGTAAGTACTTTCCGTCAAGTAACAAACACTGAGCAGGGTAACATTCCACTAAGTTTGATAGGTTAGGTCTGGTGTTTCTCAATGAAGTTTCCCACTGCTATGCAGGGAGGAAACTATGTAATCTAGGTATGACGTAGACTCCTGTGGAAGCAAAGAGAAGGCAGACTCCGCTGAAACGTTTTTGAACCAACTCAGCTTCTCTGACCTCAGTCTGGGGTACCGAGCATAAAGCCACAACACCCGTGCAATGCAGCCCAATTATTGAGTCAAACACCGAAACAGCTGCTTCCCTGCCCGTTCTCCTAACCTTGACTTTCAGACAAGAAATACCTCCAGCTTTTCTGCAGCACAGACCAAGAACCCCATTACATCCCGAGCAACTGCAGCCTCTCTTGTCTGGCACTTGGGTTAATGAAAGGAGGTACTGACTTTGGAAACTGCTGTGTGGTCACATCCTGGGATGGCTACGTCACTTGTACACATGCACACACAGTCTCTGTGATGGATTAGAGATGAACGACTGTCATATACATGACATACTTGCTCACAGAAACACAGCTGATGTCAATGCACCTCTCCAGCTGATGCTGGGGGAACTGAGTAGCCTCTCTCTGGGTCATGCATACATCTTAGCTCAAAGCAATAAACGAGTTTCACTTTCAGAACTTTGGGGTCTCTTTAATACTACCCGAGAATTCCCAGATGCTGATTAAACCAATGTTTGCTCTACCTCCCCATATTCCTAAAAAGTCACACAAAAATGACGTGGTCCATTTCTGGAAACTCTCTTGGTGACTCACACGTCTAGCTCCTCTTTGTTTGTGATTAACTCTAGCGTCAATCTCACTTGTCCTCTGGGTGACAGCTTACAAAATCAAGCTTCTCAAAGGACACTTCTAAGCAATTCCCAGGCTGATTTCTTACAGCACAGTCATACCTTTCCATCCACAACAGAAACATTAGCAGCGGGGAGGACTCTGCTGTCGAACTCGCAGGGAAGATGTGGAAACTCGCATCTCTGGGTGACCGCACGATTTCGTTCTGACGGTACAGGCGGTGATGGCGCAGTTTGGAGACCCAAGCATCGAACCAGTCCTGGGATTTCACCTGAAACAGGGAGCAAGGAAAGACAGCTGCCGAGACCGTCTCCTGTCTGCCACTGGGGCAGGCGAATCGCATGCCCTGCTAATGCCAGATGCTGAAAACAAATTCACCTTCAAATGATAGATGTGCTCCTCCGTGTCAAGGTCTATTCTCCGAGCTTTCTTTTTAATCGACATGACAGACAGTCCGACATCTATGCTCCCGTGGACCTTCCCCTTTTGGATCTGAAACCAAAAGATGAGTGAATATGCTGGAAGGGTTTACGGGCTGGTGTGTTTCTGTTTGGAACTAAGGTGAGCTCAAGGAAAATTTTAAATCACTTGTCGGGGTGACTACATTCTTTTTAATTAAGAGAAAGTGGCTAAGGTCTAAGACCTAAGTTGGAATTGTCATGACTTCACATCAATTTCAGCACACAACATGACTCGTCTTCTTCTATTTTGGGCACAACTGGTAATGTCGGCTCTTCATAATTCCAGATTGCTTAGCTCCCTAGCTCTTCAATAAGGCAATGCCAATGAGTCCCAAAATAACTAAAGTCAACTTTTGAACCGTGACCCAGGACACCCTGGATGGCAGCTGCTAGGGCAGAATTGGGCAGCTGAGACCAGAGATCAGGGAGCAGCCAGCCCCTTCTTCTGGCTGTCCTCAGCTGACCAAGGGCATAGCTGATTCCACGGCAGAGGGGCAGACAAAACTCGTTCTAAGCCCTTAGTTATTTCCCTGCACCACATGGAAGGAAGGGAGAGACTAGGAGATAACACGTGCAATGTACTACTTAGATAATAAGAAAAAGCAGTTTGGGATAATCTTAATGAGTGGAGGCTCTCATGACCAAAAGATGAATGCAACACAAACTAAGTACAAAAGACCGTTTTTAAAGGAACTTTGACATGAACAAGGAGGGCTTTAAATCTCAAAAAGCAAAGAACACGGAATTCACTTCCAAGTGTCAAGAAAAAAATACTTTCAGAATCTTCCCTCGAGACGAGAAAGGGTGATATTATTAATATGTCACTGTTAGGTTTAAACTTCTGCTTAAAAAAGTTAAATATTCATGCACTAGTTTGAGATCTTTATGCCCTCTTGGGTATAAGCATAAAACATACCTTCTCTAGAACATGCAGAGTTGGTAGCTTGTTAAACAGTACAGACACAGACATGCAGAAAGCTGGTCACTATGGACAGAGCTTGCACAGTTACAGTGTTTACTCACTTCAAGCCGAATTCTAAATCAACCTGCAAAACATGTCCTTCGAGCTACTTACATCAAGTGGTGCCTTTGAATACTTTAACATTCCATTATCCAGGACAAAAAAGCGCTGCAAGAACGAAACACCCCTAGTTACTATTTGTACTCTGAATTACACAAAGCATTCACAAGTGCAGGTTGCCGTTGCTTGGCATTCAGCAGTTAAACATGTTTGATGACTCTGATACATGGATTCAGTGCATCTGGCCCCAGTCAGTCACAGGAAGTGGGGTCCAAGTTCCAGTAGAGTGCTTTTACACATGCTAGGGATGGAGTCCTTTCTCCATGGTTTATCTTCACCAGGAGGAGGTCTGAGGACCTGCAACTCAGGCTTCCTAAACGAACTGTATTAGGACATTATAAAAGTGAGGAAAAAAAATAACATGGAGAGATCATAGCAATGTGTAAAGATTTCTCTACTATTCTGCAGGGAAGTATTCCCCCAGGAGCTTAAACTCCTGAATTTCCCATGGACACTTTCCAAAAACTCTCATGGCTGTTACAGAAGCCATTACACCAGATCCATTGCTAATAAATTACCTACAAGGCTTAAGTGACTTTGGCAATAGGCATGTATTTTCTCCCTGGCAATACGCTTGTGTTCTACTATTAGTAAAAGAGATTAAATATTATTTCAAGCCACATAAAGAATAAAAAAGGGGGCTCCCCTGTAGCTGGTAGTTGATGGTTACAAGGGAAGGGAGAATTACTTTTTCCTTGGGAAATGTGGCTACTGGTAGGTTGTCCATGCTCCAGGGAACGGCCCCAGTGAATGCACACGGGTAACACTAAGTGGGCCCAGTGAAATATACATATATTACAACAAAAAGGGACAAAGTTGGTAAGAGGATGTGCTGAGGTGCTTTATGGGGGGGATGGGGTGCTTGGGGGGAACTGGGTAGGAAATGGGTGGATATGATCAAAATACAATGCATACATGTGTGAAATTCTCAAAAATAAATAAAAAATGTTTTTTAATGAAAGAATTAAAAAAGACGGTGGGTAGTCGATCTTCTGCCCTGAGGTCTGCCTGGTACAGTATGAGTGGATTTGCCATTTTTTAACTGCAAACACTGAAGGACTCTCTAATGTTAGTTTCCTTTCTGTGGGTCATTCAGAAAAAAAGTCAAACAGCTCTCAGGAGCCAGCCATGCTGTGGGCCCCTTTTCCAGCTTGGCACATGTAGGACATCCTTTTGTTGCTGGAATTTACTCTGCTGGGGCATTTTTATGGGATGCATGAACTCACAGCTGCTGAAACAGCAGAATGCCAGGTCCCAAAAGTCATCCTGCCTAGAACCCACAAAGGACCACTGGAATCCCTTTGTTTGGGATTCTTGAAAACAACAGGTACCTGCCAGAATAAATAAGTTCCACACAAAAAAAGCCATTCAATGGCCTATCACTTGGGCATTCAAATGGGCTGATGCTTAATCAATACTTAGTGGTGTTAGGGAGAGGAGAAAGGGCTCTGGGTGATGCTCTCTCTGTTTCCATGGGAAATATCCAAACACACAGTCCAGAAGGAGTCCGGAAAGATGTCAGTCCACAGCCATTTTGCTGAGTCAAGAACGTGAAACTGAACCTAGAAATTCATTTTTTTTTAGAATGTGGTTTTGGCCTGCTTTCCCAATTTCAAGTTCCTATTAAAGAAGTCTAGCCAGGAATAACTTAGAGGATGTCACAGGAAAGAGCTAAATAAGACTACCAGTGAGGAGACAGATAAAAGCTGATGGAAGCCCAGGACCTGGTACCACTGCCTAGATGCCTCCCAAACAGATCAAGCCAATCGACTGTCTCACCTGTTCAGAGGGCCTGATCCATTTGGGGGCCCCTCAGTCTTTGGTTCATAGCATGAGTTAGCTGTTTGAAACCTGGGACTTATGCAGGGACACTTGGCTCAATCTGGGAGGAGGGGACTGGACCTGCCTGGACTGAGTCTATCAGGTCGATCTCAGTCCTCGGGGGAGACCTTGATCTGGAGGAGGTGGGAATGGGGGGTAGGCTGGGGGGAAGGTGAGGGGGGCAGGAAGGGAGAGAACAAGGGAATCTGTGGCTGTTATGTAGAACTGAATAGTATTGTAAAATAAAATAAAAATTAAAAAAAAAAAAAGCTGACGGAAGGCAGAGTCAGGCCTAGAAGGAATCACTTGCTGGCCAAATTCAAGTTCGAAGAGGAGGGAAGTCCTTGGTATTGGGGTATATTATGGGCTAGAGAGAGATAGTCTCTGACAAGGGAAAGCTGTATTAGATGGAAGCCCCTCTGGCTGGCTTTCATGCTATTCTAGAGACATGTGGAAGCGGCATTTCTCCTCTGCCCATTTCTTTAAAGAAACTGTCATCCACACCTCTCTGCTTTGAGTCAGCTGGTGGCTGGCTCAGGTGTTTGACCCGTCTACTCTGAGATGAAATCCATCAGCAGAGGTGCTGAATGTATGAAGCTGCTCCTGCAATGAGGTGACAGTCACCAAGACACCTAAGCAAAGGGGTTCTACTGAGAACCCAAGAGCTTTCTGCCCAGTGCCACAAAATGCATTTCCTTTTCTCCCCCTCGAGTCCTCTGTCTCCCCTTTCTCTCCTCTCCTCTGGGTTTTTGTTTGCTGGTTTTGTTTGTTTTCAAGGTTTCAAATTCACAAGCTCCAGTGACCTTTGTTTCCCTCTTAATAACAACTAAAATCTCTAGATGATGCTCTCAGCTTCAATCTGATTGGGTGATTACCTTGTGCCAGCCCTTCAAAGGCCATTTTCTTTTCTTCAGCATAAATCCCTCGTGCCTGTCTGGTTTCTGGACATTGGTTTGGCCTATTTTCAGCCCTTCTATAATTTCCCAGCTGTCAGCTTCCTGAGAGAAAAGAAAAACAAATCATTTACGTTCTGTGCTTAATGATACACATTTACGGAGACTCCTAGGCAGAAAAGTCACCTGTGATGCCGCCCTCGACCCAACAATAGGGTGAGTGACATGCTGAAGCTAATTGTAGCATCAAAACAAGTCACACACTTTAAAGTGAAGCTCCGTGAGTTTCCCAGGTAGACCCGGAGGCATGCAGACTCCAGGAGAGGCGCATGGGCAACACTCTGTTTGCTTGGAAGTAGAAAGGAATTTTGACTTCCTGCACTCAGAATGTTTAAGGTACAATTCCCCCCGATGATCCTGGGCCACAGAGGGGCTTTAAAGTTTTAAAATTAGACATCTGACGACAAATACCCAGTCAGTGTGTGGAGCAGGCTTTCTGTGTGGAAATGGGAAGGCTGCAGGGGATCCAGTGTGGAACACAACCTGCTGTTAACACTGAGCAGCGTTGTGGTCCTCCTCCCCACGGCAGCCCTGTGCATCTCCAGGTGTGCATCTCCAAGTGTGCATTTCCAAGTGTGCATCTCCAAGTGTGCATCTCCAAGTGTGCATCAACGCTTCCTTCACCAGCACATATCAAGAAGTCCAGGCTTCCCAAGAGGCGCGCTCCCCTGGGAGCCCACGGAGACAGTGCAGCTACAAGGCTAAGAACCTGGATCCTAGATCCCTGGAAAAGCCTATGCTTAGCATACGCAAAGGCCCTAGGTTCAATCTCTCTAACAGCAAGAATAAAAAACCCAAAGTAAACAAATTAAAATAAAAAACACATTGGCTCTAGAGTCTCACTCTTCCCTTCCTGTTAGATAACAGATTCAATCAGTTCTTCCCTCAATAGACATGTTTTGTTCATATATGGTACTAGTTTTTTTTTTTAAAGCATCATCAGCATTTACAGATGATCTCAGATCTAGCAATAGTCTTTATTTTTTCTATCCATTCATTCATTCATTCATTCATTCATTCTATGTGTCTTTGATATCATGTATCTTGATCCTATTCATTTCCCTATCCCTTCACATCTGCCCTCTGCTCCTGCACACACTCCCAAATAAAATAAAATTTAAGAGTAAAAAGGAAATAAAATACGGGAAAAACTTAAAAATCTCATCATGGATGCTGCAGTGTGATACAGTGAGTCGTGATGTGAACCCCTTTGTCCATATATCTTTACTTGCAAGTATTCATTGCAAAGCATCATTGGTCTAGTTCAGGGCCTCTACTACTCTATGGATACTGGGCTCTTCCTAGGGTTCCTCATGGACATCCTGTTGTTGCCCTGTGTTGTGGAGATCCTGCAGCTTTGGATCAGCAGGTCAGGTCCCTTCACTCACTCCAACAGATCATAGATGGGGTGGATGATGGGTCGCCAAGTCATATCCTTGGGTCTGGGCCTGGGCAGCTGTAGGGTTGGGTCCCCCAGATGTGAAATGGGGATAACTCTCCCTTGCTTACATCTTCGGGGCTGGCTCACCCACACCTGTGCTAACACGGTTGGCTCTATTGTGCGGTCCTGGAGAGGTGCAGGGCCTGCTCTCCCCCGAGTGCTGCAGCTGGTGGGGATCAGGGAGAGCTTTCCCGCTCTTATGATTACAGGGTGAGCTCTTCCACCTGCCTCAGGTGTTGATAGGTGAAACAGGGGATGGCAGCTTCCCCCCCCCCCATGCTGCCACCATACAGGTGGGTAATGGGGACAACTCTCCCATGCTCACAACTTTGGGGCTGACTCGTCCACACCTCTGCTAACAGGGTTGGCTCTTTGTGCTGCCCTGGCATGGTGCGGGGCCTGCTCTCCTGAGTGTTGCAGCTAGTGGGAGTCAGGGACAGCTCTTCCACACTTATGACCACAGGGCCAGCTCTCCCACTTGTCCCAGGCCATGCCACCACAAGACAGATGAGAAATGGGGACAACTCTCCCATGCCCACACCTCCACTAACAGGGATGGCTCTATTGTGCTGACCTAGTGTGATGCAGAGCCAGCTCTCCCAGGTGTTAGCAACATTCTTACCATCCCTGACTCCAGAGTGCACCCAGAACTACCATATGTCTTCTTAACAAAGAAAAAATTTCTTACTTCCCTTACAAAACTTCGTGCAGGGAAGGAAAATCTCTGGTCTCAGTGTAACCAACTCCGCAGCCTCAGCTTCAGGAGTGGATGCTCTATGCGCAGATCAGGACAGGCCTTTGGAAGTGGCCCACCTCCAGCTGATCTGGAAGCTGCCTTCTGAAAAGACTTTTACCTTAGATCCCTACATAAAGGGCAGAGTGTAAATGGCTAGAGTGCTGTATCTCAGGCTAGACCAAATCTGCATTTGTGAGGCTCTGACAGTCTTGGTGCCATTTTGGGGCACAGATATGGGGCATGGTATGGGTGAAGAGGGCCGTGTTCACCATCTCTTGCCCCCCTTCCTCATTCTAGAGGCTGCTGCTTGCTTTGGGGCCAAGTCTAATCTATGCTAAATCAAAATATGTGTGTCCAGGGTGGAATTTTTCTCAAAAGTTTTATCAGGAGATAAAACACAGAGAACGGTCAGTCCTGTCTCTGAAAAGCCCACAACCAGCACCAAGCCTGTATCTCACCTAAACCCAACCCCACAGCTGCCTCACCCCACCTCAGCAAAGAGCCTAAAAGCATCGCCATTTCCTCACATCCACAACCACTGCTGAGGACTGAGCCATATATCATGCCTTGTGGGTGTCTACTTGGCAACCCTGTGCATTCTTTCAACAGTATGCAACAGTTCGAGATGTGGGTTTCTGCTTGAAGATAATTCTGCCAGTAACTGTGATTGATCTGAGTTGCATGTGGTGGTGCACGTCTTTAAAAATCCCAGCACTCAGGAGGCAGAGAGGCAGGTGGATCTCTGTGAGTTCCAGGCCAGTCAGGGCTACATAGAGAGACCCTGTCTCAAAACAATACAACAAATGATGCTGCAATTGATCTGTGACTTAGATATAAACATGTTTCTGATGAGGCAGCTTCGGGCTGTGTAGCACGTCATGTTTTTTGGCTGACACCAGGTACCACGTGGAGGCTCTGGAGTTCTCTTTCTTAATACTGGGCTGCAACTCAAGAATAGAACCCTACTTATGAACAGTGTGAAAACACAGAAAGTTGTAAATTCTGACAGAAACCATCAAGGACCCCTGCTTCCTGCTCTCATCGGAACAGTAACATTCCATAAAAATGATGGTCATAATCAAGGAATTAAAAATAAGAGCAACTTCCCATGTGTGTAAATATAGTCACTGGACTTCTGTCCTTAGTAATATGTGAGTTGTATTTGAAGACATTTCTATCTACATCCTATTTAAAAGGGTAGTGCCCCCTCCCTTGACCGTCCTTCTGTCTGATGAGGAATCAATCTCGCTATGACATAAACTGGAAACATTTAGTAACAAGTACAATTCTATCCCCTTACTAACTAAAGTCAAGTGTAACACAAACTCATCTCTTTGTAGCCACAGCTCTTGATTTCTGTTAGAGTGGTTTTTTTCCTTCTTGGGAGAGCTGGACTAGAGAGTGGGAAAGAGGTAAAACAGAATGGACCCCAAATGAAGTTCCTTTCCTAAGTGAAATCCAGAGGCTCTGAGCTGGCAGTGCTGTTTATTAGAGCACAATGTTCCCGAGTCTAGCAAAAGAAACAGAAAAGACTTCTAATCCAGTTCTAACAATCAGATAAGCTGACAAAGAGGCAAAGGATAAAAGCAGAGCACAATAGCCCCACCTATTTCAATTATAAATGCTGTGGATGATAAGGTTACAAATAAAATATGTAGGAAAGGAAACAACTCATTCCTACGCAAGACAG
Organism: Peromyscus leucopus; assembly: GCF_004664715.2. NCBI lineage: Eukaryota > Metazoa > Chordata > Mammalia > Rodentia > Cricetidae > Peromyscus > Peromyscus leucopus. Next base: position 53,526,522 of record NC_051066.1, on the reverse strand, counting down.
AACCTTCCGAATTCTGTTTTCCACAATGCCGAAATTTCTCTTTCTCACTTAGTGAATTAGGTACATTGTAAGAAAATTAAAATAATCTTCTAATAATCAAATTGTGTATTTTTCCTGAACTTTCCATTATTATTTATTAATTAAAACAGAACTAGAAACAAGAGCCCTAAGATGATCATGTCAGTACCTGACCAACCTCAGCCCCCTCTAAATTAATTTAGTAATTCTTTCCTTTCCGTGGACTAGAGGTCTTCTCTTGCCTGATGGAATAAATGTTGTAACTTGTAATGCCTTCAAAGTATAAAAAGTACAAGATAGTCTATGGGTGGGATGGGATAAGTAAAGATGTCTCAAGAGCTGAAAACATCAAAGAATTTAAATAAATCCTGAGCCAGGGCAATGCCTTGTTCAAAGCCCTCCTGCCAACCAATACCCAGGAAGCCTGTTCCCTCCAAAGGCTCTAAAGTGGTGAGAAGCAGCAGATCCTGGGTGAGTACCAACTCTTAGGAGATCCCAAGATCTGTCCACACGTGCTGATGTAAAAACAAAAGGGTCTGTTAGTCCTGTAGCAAGATTTAAACAGGAGACAAAAGAAGTCTGGGGAGTGAATGCTGCTGGTACTCCTAGCCAGGACCCTCCTTTGGGTCAACAGACCCACACCCTAGCTGCTGTGTGCCGGCAAGCTGTAGTGGGTGGATTAGACCTTTATGCTGGAATTATGTGGACAGTGAGGAACTCAATACCCACTTTAATGATTTGGAGGCTGGCTGAGAGAATGTATGACACATGAGAGGTGTTCACTAAGTGTTAGCTTTTCCACGACCCCCATCTATGTATTTTTCATCTTTTCACTAGCTACAGAGGATGGACATTTCAAAAAGAAATGATGATTATATCTACCAAAGATGTAGTCTCTATTTTTGTTCAAATGGAGGTCTGTCCTCTTATTTCTAAGTTATTTTTTTAAAGATGTTTTGATTTTTAACTGTGTGCAAGCATGTGTACATACGCGTGTGTGCAAGTACACACATGTGTGTGCTTGCCACTTATGTGCAGGCATTCATAGAAGCCACAAGTGGGTAACTCATCCATCCCCTGGAGCTGGAATTACAGGCAGTTATCAGTGGCCAAATATGGGTTCTGAGAAGCAAACTTGGTTTTTCTGTAAGAGCAAAAAGCATTTTTATCTGCGGAGCCATCTCTCCACCCCCCTCTAAATTATTTTTGTAGTTTAATAATTATTTTTCTCTACCTCTGTCTGACAGAATAAATTTTGCAGCTTGTAACATCTTCAAAGTATAAAACGTACAAATGTACATATCCACAATACAATATACGTAGTATAATGGCATGTTCTTTGGAGGCCCATCTTCTCTAGGGACTTTGGCATTTTAGATGTAAATAACTTTGGATGCTTCCCAAATCTGAGGGAGAACAAGCCGAAGAAAAAGGACCTCTGGCTTCCATGATGCAGAAAGAGTCTTAACCTGTACTGTTCTCCCCAGAGTCACTGCTGGAAGTTAGACACCAGATAGAGACAAGTCAGCATGTGTGATGGCCACTTGGTGTCGGCACCCTTGGACCTTGCAGGTGAGGCAGGGACAGACAGCATGGGTTACAGAACTGGGCAAATCTAGTTTGTATCTCACCCTGCTACTTAACAGCTTTTTTTTGTCTTAGGAACACCCTGAGTTTCCAGTTTCATTAAATGTCAAAGGGGCTACTTATAAAAACTTTATCAAATGTGATAATGTACTGAAGCACTTTGTATACAGTACTAGTATACAGTACTTGGACAATAATGATTGCTGGATTGGTGATTTCTTTTTCCCACATTAATTAACCATAGAATTATTTGCTTTTCCCTCCAAGAGCAAATAACAATGTTTTTCTTTATTTCTTTCCTTCAGATACTTTTAGATCTTCATCACATATAACCTTGGAAATTCAAGGGAAATATAATTCTTTCTATTCTCCCCTCACACAAGGCAGAAGAAGTCTCTGTACAGGAAGCAGAAAAAGTGGCAGAGAAGCCTGACAGTTGGCTTCACAGCTACCTTAAGAGAGTCAAGAGTCCACGCTATTCACAGCTCACACTGGGCGACCTGTGAGAGCCATCACACTGTCACTGACCTTGGAGAGGGGGATGGGCTCCGGCTCTAGCAGCTGCCGACTGACAGACGGCTCCGTGCCTGATGACGCTGTTCTCTCCAAGACGTGGATACTCTGCAAATGACAGAAACCCACGTAGGGTGAGAGCCCCATCCTCACATCGGTGAACATGGGGGAGAGATCATAGGGAGCATGGCAGGGAGATGCCAGGAGATGGCAAGTGTCTTGTAGGCCAAGTGGGAGCGAGAAAGTAACAGCAGCGCACGTCGCCTCTAGAAGTTCCCTGTGAACGTCCTCCACAGTGCTGGATTCGACCTTACAGGAGTCACAGGAGTATATCCTGGGGAAAAAAATGCTTTACAACACAAGAAAACTGAGTATGTCTGATGATGGACAACAACTTAGATGCATCACCAACTTCATCGCCCCCAAATGTTGTCAGAACCACAAAACGTGAAGAGAAACTTGACTTTGCCAACGATGTAGCACATAAGCACATAGGCAGGGCATGAAGGATTAACTCAAGACATTTGAGCAGGAAAGAGAAACCAGATTCTCCGATTTCCAAATCAAGACACACACAGAGATCAATTTGGCATAAAGTGCACTAAACATGAGTTCAGCGTCTATAGATAGCAGCCGACTGATAAAATGTAGCCTCCGTTTCATGGACCAGAAGGATGAAACACCACGTGACCCACCCCTGGCATCTGGAAAGTAGCCTCCTGCATGCTTGGCACTGAGAACTGGCATCAATTTCTTCTCTACTTGACTTTGGGAATAGTTATGCTATTTAAAAAAGCTCATTCATCTTGAATATTCACTATATATACAATACAGTGCATATTAAAATGAGCGAAAATTCTAACCCTCACATTTTGTTGACTTTTTCAAGGCACAGGCAATCATTGAAAACATTTACCAAGACACAGTAATAAGTGTTTTTATTATCACAAGTATGTTGTGGGTGTGTGTGTGTGTGTGTGTGTGTGTGTGTGTGTGTGTGTGTGCTACTAAAAAATGAAAGCTACCAACTGGTACCAAGTATTATGATTGGTAAGTAAATTCTAAAATAAACTATTTTCCTCTTTAACCTCTAGCACGTTAACAGAGAAGCCAATATTTCTCATACAAACTTCCATCCTATAATTCGCACTTTAACAGAAGCTGAGTGCCACTGTTTAACCTAGAATTAACCCAAGTCAATACCCAGAATTGGCTTCAAAATCACATTAATAAAAAAAAAAAACAAGCATATTCTCCAGGCTTGCGTTTATATGTGTTCATTATTATAAATGAAAATTCTTGAATGTTATGTCTTTAGTATCAGCAGCTATGAAAGTGTAGTTATATGGCTCATCTCAGATTCTAGTTAGACCGTTTCCTGGAGGTAGGGCCTGCTCATCTGCACTGAGAATCACCATTTTATCACTGTACCCCATCCCACAGCTCTGTGGTAATGCAGTGGAAGAGTATGTTTTTAGCATGCAGAGAGGCCTAGATTTGATTCACGGTACCCCAAAAGGTGGAGGGGGCGGGGAAGGTTCTTAAACATAACTTCTGTAATGTTTAGGCTTCTCTTGGAATTGTAAAAAGCAGAACTTAAATACAACAGAACGTCTGACGGCATTTAATGAATTTAAACTCCCATCTCTTGTTTACTGGATTGAAAGCTCTGGTCAACTGGGAAACATCAAATTTGTCATTAAATCTGCAATTACAAAACTAGATCTTTTCATATAATCTCTCTCTCTCTCTCTCTCTCTCTCTCTCTCTCTCTCTCTCTCTCTCTCTCTCTCTCTTCTTTGAGACAGGGTTTCTCTGTGTAGCTTTGTACTTTTCCTAAATCTCGCTCTGTAGACCAGGCTGGCCTCGAACTCAGAGATCTGCCTGGCTCTACCTCCCAAGTGCTGGGATTAAAGGTGTGCGCCACCACTGCCCGGCTCATATAATATCTTTTAAGATCATTGTTCGTACTAAGAATAGTCTTCTCAAGCTGACTATTCTCATTTTCTTTCACGATGGCTGGGAAACATACACTATCTTGAAGGTTTTAAAGCATCTTATATAAGTGACGTAGAGGGTTACATAGACATGTTCAGCAAAAAATAAAGCTTCCTCTCAAATCCTAAATTACAACTTAATTTCTAGGTCATGTGTGTGTGTGTGTGTGTGTGTGTGTGTGTGTGTGTGTGTGTGAGAGAGAGAGAGAGAGAGAGAGAGAGAGAGAGAGAGAGAGAATGAATGTGTGTGTGAGAGAGAGAGAGTGTGTGTGTGTGTGTGTGTGTGTGTGTGTGTGTGTGTGTGTGAGAGAGAGAGAGAGAGAGAGAGAGAGAGAGAGAGAGAGAGAGAGAGAACTGACCCAAAGCCTTGTGAACACGGGCAAGGACTCTACCCCTAAACATCATCCCCAGCCTGTTGACCTGTTGAGGTACTTAGAGCACACTGAGGTGGGAGTACTTACCCATCCCCTGTTCTCCCTGTTCAAAGGGAGCTGGTGCATAAGGAACTCGGGTCAGGACTCTTGAACATAGCCTTCCCCGCAGCTCTTCGGCTTGTAAGTCTGCTCTTCAGACTAGAGTTCACAGGGTTCAACACCTCCTGGGCAGCAAGAGGAAATCTGCCCACATGACTGTCCGTTGGTTTCCTCCGTGCCAATAAACAGACAATGAGACTCCGCATAATAGCGGAACAGCTCAGGACAACTCACCCAGAGAAAAGCATGACTCCAAAGGTCTGCTGAACAGGGCTTCTTGTCACTTAAGGTTGTTTCAAAGATGCAAAGCAATTGCTGGGAATATCTTAGGCTGTGGCCACAAATTCCTGCGTAGACCCACTTTCCATTAGTGCCAATTTTAGTGGCACTAATAACTAATGCCACTAAAATTGCTCACCTGGCCCTCTGTTATTACTTGCTTCTCTTTGACTGTGAAATCGCTGGCTGAAAACCACTTGGGGAGGAAAGGATCGATTTGGCTTACACTTCTATGTCGCAGTCCATCCTTGAGCGAAATCAGGGCAAGAACTCAAGCAGGAACCTGGAGGCAGGAACTGAGATAAAAGACCATGGAGTAACACTGCTTACTAGCTTGCTCTCTATGGATTGCTCACTTGGCTTCCTTTTTCCTTTTTTCTTTGTTTTTTTGAGACAAGGTTTCTCTGTCTAACAGCCCTGGCTGTCCTAGAACTCACTCGTAGACCAGGCTGGCCTGGAACTCACAGAAATCCACCTACCTCTGCCTCCTGAGTGCTGGGATTAAAGGTGTGCACCACCACTGTCCAGCTCAGTTTGCTTTCTCATGTGCCCCGAGACCACCTGACCATGGGGTGGTGGGCCCTAAAGTGGGCTGAGCCCTCTTGCATCAATTAGCAGCAATTAGTAAAATGTCCCAGAGACATGCCCACAGGCTGATGTGATGGAGGCAACTCCTCAACTGAAGTTTCTTCTTTGCAGATGACCTAGTTTATGTCAAGTTGACAAAACTACCACTTTCTTATCTAGTGTGTGTGTGTGTGTGTGTGTGTTGCCTTCATGTGTAGTATGTGTGCCTATGGAAGCCAGAGGTCATCTTCACTATAATTCCTCAAAATGCCAATCCTGTTTTCTGAGACAAGGTCTCTCCCTGTAACCTTTGTCACCAGGTAGGCTAGGCTAGGCTGGCCAGCTAGCCCCAGGGACCTACCTCTCCTCATACCCAAAGGCCGGGATTACAAGCATGCGAAGCACATTTGCTCAGCCTTCTGCGTGCATGCTGGGGCCAGGATCGGGCCACTGTGCTAGTATTCTCATCTCCTCAGTCCCTCAGACAAATTTATACTTACAAATTATATGAAGTATTTTCAAAGGAAAGTATCCAGATAAGTTAGGAGGCTCAAAGAGTTTTCATTATTCTTGTAGCTACCAGGCCGGACTCTCTCCTAAGTGCTGTATGTTTAAGCACACAGCACAGTACTTCAGTGGTATTAGTGACCTAACTGGATAGTGTTGCCACCAACCAACAGTGAACTCCCAACAATCTTTGCATGGATTATTTCATTACATCTCAAGCTTTTGTACCCAGATAAATTTATTTTATGATTAACTGAACAGTGAGGACAGAGAGCCAGAGAGCTGCAATCTGTAAGCACCGAGGTTTGATTCGAGATTTGATTCAGGGGCCCAGGCTTTTAAATATCATCTTCTATTGAAGTTCAAGCCAATCCTGGACGACATATGTTACAGAAATTTCTAAGACATACCCTCACCAACTGAACACAAGGTAAGTCTCCCTCCACCACAACCTTCCATGGATTCCGAGGTAGACATCAGTAAACCAAAAGGAGAAAGGTTACCATCTCTGAAATAACCCACAACTTCAAGGTTAATTTCTTGGACAACCCTGAAATGAACCTTGAGGTCGTGTAATTTCCAGTTTCTAATTCTGAGAACTAAGAGTCAGTTGGCTTTAGCTTTGGACGGTAGTGTATGACACAGAGCAAAAGATGTAACTTTTTTTTTTAGACCTGAATACGGCTCTCATTTTATTTACCAAGTGCCAGACAAATCACTCACCAGGCTCGGCTGCATGTCTTTGTGTCTTCAATCTGTTAAGATGGAGATAAATAATATCCCTCCTGTAGGACACCGAGTTTGGCACTTAATGTATACAAAGCGCTGCCCAGAGACGGCACACAGCTGACACTAAATGGTAGCTACTATCTAGCTGTAAACATTACACAGTCAATTAGGGAGTTCACACATTCTTACAGAAACAGAAGGATGCCTGTAGCTGTGCAGGGATCCCTCGGAAGAGATGGAGCCACAGTTACAGGGCCATCTTATTGTTAGTCAGGCAGCCCAGCAACCCTCATCAGGACCACGGCATGACCAGTGCATCAGAATTCATCATGCAAGCTGTCCATGTGGCGGAGGCAAATGCCCTGGACATTCTCCATGGGGAGCCCACAGCGGCAGTACAAGGTGGACTCTGCAGCCACCCGAATGCCTGCAGTGGAAGACGCTCAGGCAGTTGCCTGGACCATCGTAATCATTCCCTCCAAGGAATACTTTTCTCTGCAAGAACACAAGACACTAGAGCAGTGGATCTCACCCTTCCCAATGCTGTGACTCTTTAATTACAGTTCCTTGTGTTGTTCCTCGTGACCCCCCCCACCATAAAATTATTTTCGTTGCTACTTCATAACCGTAATTTTGCTCCTGTTATGAATCGTAATGTAAATATCTGCATTTTCTGAGTCACTAAAACCACAAGGCCATGCTGATACAGTAGGAATTCTAGTTAGCAGCACCTGTCGGGCCTGTACTGAGAGAGCAGCAGTGTGTGTGGAGTTAAGTACTCATAAGTGCTCTGCGAAACTCAAAGTTAAAAATCTTAGGAACAGTGCCCAGAAAAGATCCCCAGAGGAGAGTGGGAAAACCCACAGGGAGAAAAAGCAAAGTTACCACAGAGCTTCTGCTCTGAGAGGAGAGTGTCTTTACGAATTAACACCTACAGACTCCACTCACGTGGCCTGTGTTTGGAAACCTTTTATCCTAAGAAATACTGTTTGTCTCTTGAATGGGCTAGAAACCTAGCGCAATGGAAACTTCCAGGAATCTGAGGGTGACCCTAGCTAAGATTCCCAGCAATGGGGGATATGGAGCCTGAACTGGCCATCTCCTGTAACCAGACCAGACTTCCTGTGAAGGGATTGGGACCTACAATTAATTTGTCCTACCTCCACAATATGCTGGGGTAAAGGTGGTGCAGAAATTATGGAAATAGCCAACCAATGACTGGTCCATCTTGAGACTCATACCATGAGAGGGAGCCCACTCCTGACACTGCTTAGAGGGCCAGGACCCAGAGGCTGGACAGCTCAGACCTAGGATAGAACCAAACATGACTGGCCAAAAAAGAAAAAAAAGTCAATGAAATGATTCCTAATGATACTTTGCTATACTATACTAACTCCAGTTCCAGGGGATCCTATGCCCTCTTTTCTGGCCAGTATAGGTACCGGGCACACACATAGCACACATACATACATTCAGGCAAAACACTCACATACATAGAAATAAATAAAGCTTAATGAAAAAAAAACTGTTGCTTGTAAACACCAAATGCTGCCCTGATATCTGAGAAACAATGACTACAGAGGGACAAAGGAGAGAGACTACAATAGCCTTTAATTCCCATAGTTGCCTTTAAGTGGAACCAGAACCAGAACCTACTGCACAATTCATCACTTAAGACTCTGTACTCTAAACATTTAGCAACATTAATTATACAGAACATGACTATATAGCAATTCAGAGGCTAGCCTGAGCTACAAGAGACCTGTTTCAAAAAAAAAAGTAATTCCCCGTGGCTTGAAAAGGACACCGGAGTTAATTTACAATCTTACACTGTCACAATTACCCAGAATTCAAAAACAGTTTTCATCTAATAGTCACTCACATAATTTTGCTAACTGTCAAAGAAAAAGCTCTCTAATCTTTTAAGGTTTATATATGCACGTTACAGGCACAGCTGGATTATTCCAGTCCTGCTTATGAAGTCAGACTGTGTATATCCATGATATGTCTATGTGTACCATAAATATTTGCTGAAGAAAGAACCAACAGGGGCTGTAACACAGATAATGTCTCAGTTCCTGTCAGGCATGATTGCATGACCAGGAGATAAAATACAGGTAATAAAGAGGAGGGAGCCGGCCCAGCTCATGCCTCAGTGTGATTAGAAAATTGCCCCCCACTTCCTACAGGGCGTGTCTTTCACCTTCATTTAATTTCTGGTTTAAATTTAGTGTGATTATTAAAAAGCTGACAGAGAAATAATGATAGAGAATAATGATAGAGAAACCTCTTACATATTTATTACATATATATAAAAAAAAGGAAAGAGAAAATAGAATTGAAAAACATCCATGGTAAGCAATGGAGTCTTTCAGCTACTTCAGCATATTTTATTTTTTAATGCACATACAATTATTAAAACCAAAAATTAGAATTGTACTGTATTTCAGTTTATTAACCTGCTTTTTCAATTAACTTTCCTCAAGCATTAGATATTCTTCAAAACACTTTTAAATGGCTGTGTGAGATCTCACTGGATGGCTATGAAAGGCAGTCTCTGTTTCCTCACTGCTGAACACTAGAGAGCTTCTCATTTTTCACTTATATAAAACATTTTGATAATCATTTTGTGCACAACCATTCACATGCATATTAAATTATAAAGTAGTATATAATCTTTGGTAATTTCATACATGAATGCAGTATATTTAGAGCATTGTCTCTCCTATATAATTTTTGTTGTTTCCTTAGGCTATATTGTTTAGAAGCTAAATTACTGGTCTTCTAATCATGACCTTATTAAAGTTTTTTGTCTAAACACTGTTAGACCCAAAAAACACAAAATCAATGCATAAGTTTGGCAGCATTGTGAAAAGCATGCATGTCCATAAAATATCACCAGGGCCAGCTACGACAGATGTTACAAAACCAGCTTGTAGTTAGGATTTGAAGTAAATTTAAGTCTGGTGCCTGGAATGTGAGCAAGGACATGCATGGGGGGGGTACCCCATTTGCACAGTATTTGTAACCTATAGGTAGTAGGTGCAGTGGGGAGTGGGCGGAGGATGTAAAAGTTTCACATTTGTTCCTTAAGCAAAATAAAGGTTTTATAGACACAGAGTCCTCCCACATGATACTTGATAGTCCTAATGAACACCTCAAAGTCTATTCTGACTTCCAAACCCCAGAGAAGAACAGACTCCAGGGAATGACAGACTTCTAGGGCCTTTCCAACCGTCTACAGCGTGAGAGGCCCTCTGGGATTCACTAACACCCTCTTATTTGGTCTTCTGCCTACGGATCTAACAGGCTGTGTTAAGCTTGAATCTGACAGACGGATTTGCTGCTGTAAAAATGCCATTCAAACCAGTAAGCTCGGGGTACATGAACCCGGGTGAAGGCAGGCCCAGGGAACCAGCGGGCCCCTGCAGGCACCTCAGGAACAGCAGCAGACTCCTACCCGCTAATGATGATTTCTGAATCATTTGTGGGTAACGAGTGGCTAAGTGCCAGGTGTCACACTTCTCTCCACTGGTCTCTGTTTCAGCACTTGTCATCTGTGCTGAATGTGTGCTGTAAACACCGAATGACAGTGGTGGAGACAACGGGAAGCTGGAAGGGGGAGGGGCCGCTCGTTATTATTCCTAATGGGAAAAAAAAAAAGGCTAATGGCAGTTTGCAGGAAACAAACAACCCAAACTTTGCAGTCCAAAGCCAATATATGCAATAAACGTACAGACAAGTCAGCAAGAACGATGCCGTTCACCAGGACAGCTGTACTCCATGACGCCCGTGGAGATTGTTTGGGGTACCATTGGGTTTACCGTTTACTAGGTCAAAGAGCACAGGAACATCAGCACTGATGCTCAGGGGGAACACGAGGGGACAATTCTAACCCAGAAGTGACGGACAGATCCCGCTCTGTGGAGCTCTCCTCTCGGTACCCAGAAGGCCCTTCCCTCGGATGTCCAGCCTGACTGGCTTTGTAATAAGTAACTCTATGAGTGTGGTGGCCAGGACAGGGCCTCCAGAAACAGAAAGAGAGCAAACCCTGTCTTCATCACGCACCAGCTCTGGGCTATATTGCCATATTTTAGTCCTCTGGAAAAGGTACTCATGGCCAGCTTCCACAGAGAGTGCTCATCAAGCATCAGCCGTTGCTGGTGAGGTTCCATCTACTCATAAACTCTGCCTCACATTTAGGATTTTCAGAATATCCAACTAGCACAAGGTGCCTAAATCATAACTTGACTAGAGTATGAGCTGCCGCAAAGGAAATACTTTCTCCTCCCCAACCAAATACCAACCAGGAGCAACCCATCTCGACTCCCAAGACCAGAAGAGACTGGCATATTCAGGGCAGTGTGGCCATAGACAGAAAGACTAATTTCTTATGGATACAGGTCCTCAATACTGAGAAGTGAGCTCCACACAAAACCTGGGATCCCCAAAAGGCTAAATTTAAATCAGAATAAAGTCAAGGATTTATTAACACTGAACACTAGAGATTTAGTCTTTAATACCACTCTGGAGAGGACAGGGCAGATTTTCCAACCAGGTTCGGGACCTTTCTGCACATCTGCATGGCCACTGGATCCTACAGAGATGCAAGAATTCATGTTACACTGCTCCTCATGGAGAAGACCTGAGAGGGTTTAAACTGCAGGATAGATATGAAACTGGGAACACTTGTGGTTTTTCCTCTCAAAGTTAGAACATTTGGGGCTGGAAATGGCTCAGCTGGTAAAGAATTTTCTGCATAAGCATGAGGACCTGGGATTGATCCCCAACACCCGCATCAAGCTGAGCAGGGCGGTGTGCACTTGTCTGGAATCTCAGTGCCAGGGAGGCAGAGACAGGCAGAGCCCTGGGGCCCACTGGCCAGCAAAGAGAAGCATCCTGTGTTTCAGAGTAGAGCCCTGGTTATCTCACTGAAGGTGATCCAGGAATTTAGAGGAGACCTATTCCAATCCAGTCATAGGTAAGCTGGGAGATTTTTTTTTTATCACTCTACCTGTCCAAGAAAAGAACTTGTTATAAGAACCTACTACACCTATAGACATTTACTCTAGGCGCCTTTTCACACGGACTACAGATGCTGATGTGGCCATCAGAACAGTTATACCAGCATGTAGTCCTGCTGACTCGTTGCTGGGGATGGCCTCACACTTCACCAGTGGGCACAACTGAAGGGCTCTTGTTGGTTTTGAAATATATTGCTCTTGCTAGCTAACACATAGGAAAATTTCAGATGCTCGTGTGTGATGGCTAGTCTTCATCGTCAATTTGACTGGACTTAGATTCACTAAGAGACCACACCTCTGGCATGCCTGTGAGAACTGAAGAAGGAAGGTCTACTTCCTGACTGCAGATATAATGTGACCTCACTCACACTCCTACTGCCATATCTCCCCATCATGATAGACTACGTCCTCTCAAACTCTAAGTCAGAATGAATCCTTCCCTTCCCTGTCTTTTGTCAGGGATCAATAAAAGCAACTAATTAAGGACTTGGGAGACAGCTCAGCTGACGAGGTGCTTGTTGTACAGGCATGAGAATCCCAGTGTGGCAGCATGTGTCTGCAGTCCCAACGCTGGCAGAGCAAAGGCAAAAGCAGATCCCTGAAGCTCACCTAGCCAATCAAAGAACTTCATGTTCAGTGAGAGACCCTGCCTCAAAAAATGAGATGGAGAGCAAGTAAGGAAGACACTCAACATTGACCCCTGACCCCCACAAGCATGCACACACATGTGTACCTGCACCTGCAAGTTCACATGCACACACACATGAAAATCTATTCATATAAATATGTACACACATACATCATGAGGGGATGCGAGTGTGTGTGGGCACACACACACACTAGCAACACACTTATGTAACAGAAATCTCTAACTGTTAATAATTGATCATGATATTGAATATGGAAAGAAGATCCACTACTAATCTATGACTTATTTACATTTTCCCTTATTTATGATCTCTGAACTTCAGCTAACTTTGTATTATTATATATACTTGCAGGCATCTTTCTTCAATTTTTTTTAATAAACCAAAATGACTAATTCACTTCAAGACTGACGAGATCTAACCTGAGAAGCTGTGACAGTTCACTCACAGGAGACAGCATTAGTGGAAATGACACACTCTGACCCTGTGTTCTTACAGCCATGACATCCAGTTTTCTGAAATGTCTTGATCATGGTACAAATAAATACAATCATCGGCACTAAACAGGGCACACTCTTGAGCCTGCTCCAACAACTGTGTAAATTGTCCTTACAAGGCAGTGTCTGCTTCTGTCTGATGACACTCCCTTCACAGACCTTCGCCACTTACTCCTCCCTACACCCGTGCTCAGGGGCAGGCAGGAGAGCCTGGTTCTCTCCACTCCTCTCTTCAATGCTTGGACTAACTAACTAGCCTTCTCCTCCCAACATCTACTCTTCTCAGACTCAAAACCTTCAACACTTGTTTTCTCTCCTTCTGTCATATCGATTTCATGATTATTTCCCGACAGCCACACAAGCCTCGAAGTCTGCCTTACAACCCTTCTCTCCCTCCGACTCCTTACGCACATCTTCATTCAAACACACCCTGAACATAACATATGCACAAGACTACACAAGGTACCAGGGAGACACTGCTGGATGGATGAAATCCTTGTGTTCACGGGATTTGTACTCCAGCAGAAGAGACTAGGACAAAAGGATATTAATGTAAATAGATAAACATATAACCAACATCCAGACACACGAAATGAATCAGCTACATGGACAGTAAGTGATAAGGACATGGAGAGAAGAGCTGAACAGACTACCCCATGAGGGGACAGTTAAAAAATGAGTCAAGAGCTGGGTGGTGGTGGTGGCACTTGCCTTTAATCCCAGCACTCAGAAGGCAGAGCCAGGAGGATCTCTGTGAGTTCAAGGCCAGCCTGGTCTACAAAGCAAGGTCCAGGACAGGCACCAAAACCTGTCTCGAAAAACAAACAAACAAAAAAAATGAGTCACGTGTGTGAGGAAGCCAGACACGGCTGGAGGAAAAACTTAGACCAAGGAGACTAAAGTACATAATAACCTTGAAGTAAGAACACCATAAGCACACACTTGGTACATCTCAGGAATAGACTGCAGGGAAACAAAAGAAATGCAATGTGATAAGAGATGGGGTCAGAGGTCAGGCAGACCCAGATTCTAAACGGCCTCATAGTCAGTGTTCAGCAACTCAGCGTCATATGGATGTCCTGGAGGATTGGTGGAGAAGAGTTAAATCTACCTGGGATTTTGAAGGGAACACTGATTATTCTGTGAAGAATGCCCTGGGTAATGGGTGAGGGTAAAAACTGGAAGACCAAGTAGACAGCTGTGGCTTTCTACATTTCAGATGAGGAATCATGGAGGCTCAGACCAGAATGGAAGGCGAAGAGGTAGAAGGTAGCTATCAGGTTCCAGGGGAAGGAAAATCTACAGGGGTCTCTGTTGTTTGGAAGCAAAACGTGAGACAAAGAGAAGCTGAGGCTGTTTCCAGGAATCTTGGGAAGATTCATCAAATGAGAATTGTCTGTTACTGACGGGGAATTTGGAAAGAGGCACCTCTGAGAGGAGAATGATAAAGTCTGTTTGGGTACCTTAAGATCCATTAGCTCCAAAGTGGGTCTTCTTGGGTAAGTTAAATATTACTGTAACAGGCCTACTGACATCCGGGACCAAAGTTCACAAATTCAGATCTTTCAGGAGCCAGGCAGTCCATATAAATAAATATTAGAATAACTGGTAGACAAGGACTGTGGCCGACCAGGTAGGAAACGGCCCCATTTAAACTAGAAGCCACTCCAGAGACAATCAGTGTTGCCATTTAGGATCTGAGCACAGTGTCCCTATATCTTCCAGTTTACAAATGCAAGGAAAAAAATCGGTATTTTTAATAGCCAAGTATTAGGGAAAAGTTTCAGAATCTACTAAATTCTAGAAGAGTTTAACTAGAGGTTTTACTTCAGAACTTAACATAATGTTAATTAATTGATATATAACACCAAAGAAATGTTGTATAGCATTTCTCTCCATTTACTTAATAAGAAAATTTTTATTTCCATATGCTTCAAGGTACAAGCTTTATTTGGAGAATTTATGAGGACACCTTAGATGTCCAATCAACTCCTTTGTTACCCCTTTGGAAGTTTCAGTGGCATGTTTATGTTGCGAAGCTGTAAGGTGTGGCAGATCACACACACAGGCAATTACGTTAGGTGTCCTAACATCTGAGACCAGAGTCAAGGAGTTCTAGCAGGACACGTACTGAAACCTTGAGCGTGTTAAGGACTAAGTGGACTCTTGACCCTGTCACTGGATGAAGAAACACTTGGTGAAATCCCAGCACTCGTCACATCAGGCCCCCATCTTCTGTCTTTCATCTGCTGTGTTGCATCACTTAGAGATAGGAAAAGACAGCCAAGTGCTACTATGCACAGATGTTCCCTGTTTTATTTATCCACGAGGAAGAAAGGGGAGGCAAATAAATCTGGCACAGAAAATGTGTAATAAAAAGACAAGGCGAATATCACTGTAAGTCTTTAAAAATACCCTCTGTTTAGAAAAGTTTACAACACAATGTAGAAGATCAATTCATAGATCCACAAAGTAGATACAAAAATGCCGAACACCAAGAAGCAAATTAGCCTTGTCTGCCTTGGATTTAGTAACGCCTGGGATGAAAACAGTTCCCTCAACTTTTGAAGAAGAGGAGGTGGAGTGGAAATCAGTGGGGATAGAAAACACCAAGGAACTAGACCTTCCAGATGCAACACAACTGACGTACATACGAACTCACAGAGACTGGTAACGTGCACAGGGCCTGTACAGGTCCAAGCAAGATGGGGTCCTAGCACTGAGGGAGAAGTGGACATGATCTCCCATCCCTAACCAAGAGCTATCTCCAATTGGAAACCATTTGCAAAGGAAAAGTTAGTTTTCTCCAATGGAGGCAACAGAGTCTCACTGCCAGGCCCCATGCCCAGCAGTAGATGGAAAACTCAAAACCAACTCTTTTTGGAGAATTTTGTCTCACAAGGCCTTTTCCGGGCAGTTTTTACCTTTTACCGGTCTTCTGCTTCTATGTTACAGCTTCCAATTTTGTGTTTTTATAGATTTTCTTTGTGTGTGTGTGTGTGTGTGTGTGTGTGTGTGTGTGTGTGTGTGTGTTTTCATGCATGCTTATTCTTTCTCCCCTACCCCATTTATTTTATTCTATTCTGTTTTTTTTTAATTCCCCTGTTTGTTTTCTAAAGGGAGAGAAGGCATGGAGTTGGAAGGGTGGGGAAGTGAGGAGGATCTGAGAGGCAACGAGGGAGGGGAAACCAAAATCAGACTACGTTGTAAGAAAAAAAAAATCTATTTTCAATAAATAAAGAGAAAAAATACCAAACATTATCCAAAAGCTCTGTGCCAAGGTCAGTAAAGGAGAAGGGGAAGTGGTTTTGAATGGCCAGTGAGAGTCTCCCATGAGCCATCCTTGACCCCCAAGGAAGCATTCGAGGGTGGAGGTTGGGCAGATGAGGCAGAGATACAGATGGGACAGATATAGGAATCACAACACACAATGTACATGTTGTGAAATGGGGCTGGACCAGACTATGTCTTCAGTGGACACCCAACCCATAAGGAAATCTGGCTTTACTTGTGTAGAGAACAGGAAGCCCTTGAACGATTTCATGACTCTGCCATATTCAGGGAATTTGAAATGATGAGGTCCTGAAGGTGCTAGTGAGGAAAGAGTCCTCAGAGGCCCTGGGAAGAGGTGACGAGAGTCTGGACTGGGGAGCTGGCAGTGGCACCAAAGGAAATGATATTCTAGAGGAGGAAGCTGATCTACAGAGTTAATCTAGGGACTAGGGACCACAGGTAAAACCAAGGAGAGAGACACAGAACAGGCCCCATGTCACTGAGAATGGTTCTCTGACCACAGACCGGCTCACATACTGCTTTATGTCACAGGTGAAGAGTGGGACATCTAGGCAGAAATGTTTGAGCAGCTCATCAGCACTGTGCACCTAGCATGTGTGAATAGGTAAATAAGGTGCATTAAGATACTCCTGTGTTCTCCACTGTGTGTCATATCCTTCACCAAGGGACTCGGAGAAAGACAGGGTTGAACCTGCAACAGAGCAGTATCTGCGAAGATGTCTGTTTAAATCAGAGGAAGGGAGGATTGAACGAAGACTAATTTGTCACTTTCTCTGTGCCCTTGTATTATACAGATGCATATAAAAGTACTACACCACATCACAGCATATGCTAAATTTCAAGTTCTCCACATTTATTCTGAGTTTTAGGTTAGTGATGGAGGTGAGGAGGAAAATGGATGATCTTTATTCCTTATTCTTCTTCTCCTCTTTGAGGGAGATGAACAGACACAAAAGAGAAGTCAGCAGAGGAGAAAGACTTTAGGAGTGTGCACCACCTGCTGAGATACACAGTGACAAAAGTCAATTGTCTCCTTAAAAAATAATAGCCATGCCAGGCAGTGGTGGCACACGCCTTTAATCCCAGCACTCAGGAGGCAGAGGCAGGTGGATCTTTGAGTTTGAGGCCAACATGGTCTACCAAGTGAGTTCCAATACAACAAGGACTAAACAAAGAAGCCCTGTCTTGAAACCCCCTATAATAACGATAATAATAATGATGATGATGACGATGATAATAATAATAATAATAGCAGCATGCAGCCTTGGCTAGCCTGGAGCTCACGATGAAGACCAGGCTTATCTTGAACTCCTAGAGATCTGCTTGCCCCAGTCTCCAAAGTTCTGGGATTAAGGGCATGTGCTACATAGTGAGACTTTGCCCCCAAAACAAACAAACAAACAAACAAACAAACAAACTAGTACTTGCATTGTCTAAATTTCATGATCAATTTACACACATTCTTCCCATCATCAGACTTTCCACTCAAAGCCAGTCAGGAGTCATCCATTCAACCTTCAGGCTCCTTGCAGCAGGCCAGGGTCCCCAGTGTCCCTGTCACTTGAAGGTGGGGCCTAGAGCTCAGGTGCAGCAGGCAGAGCAACAAGGCATGACAGCTGTTCCCATAGCAGTCATCAGTCTTTTTTTATTTACCACAGATCTCCAGGGTGAGCTGGGTCAATGTCTTCCTGCTCCTTAGCAACCAGGAAGGCCACGTGACTTTCACTTTCTCAATTTAAATGCTCAGAGCAAGGAAAAAAAACTGGAGAACCCATAGTGGGAAAGAAGAGAGAGGCAGGTAAAGGGAAGACTTGCCAACTTAAGGGGCATCTCAGCATGCAGTAGTTATTGAACACCAAGTCCTTTCATTCACAGCACCCTGAGTCTCTGAGAATCTACAAATGCATTGCACTAAATATTACATCGGGTGGTCACAGACTAGTTAATGGCAGAAGTACTTCTAAGACAGTGTATGGGTATCCTTTCTAAACACTGTAACAAAAGGCACCAGCATTAAAAACTTCCCCAAGACCCTCTAGGAGGAATGTCTGCACTAGGATCTGTGAAAAATACACACAGGAGAAATCACCAGTTTGGACAGGCTGCCCTGGCATTTCTTGCTGTAAGTGGCAAGGGTATGCTGGGAGAGGTCTTGGGGTTGGGCGCTCTCTCAAAAGCACCCACAGAAATGCACTCCAACTGCTGTGAATCCATATTTGAGTCGTCCATTTAAGAATGCATACACAATGAATTATTAATAGCTGATGCGCAGCCGGGTACCATGGCTAACACCTATAATTGCAGCACTTGGAGACTGACCCAGGAGAATGGCTGAAAGCTTGAGAACAGCTTGGGCTACACAATAAGTTCCAGGCCATCCTGACATGTGAGATTCTGTGTCAAAAAAGCAAAAACAGAAAGGAAAAAAAAAAAAAACAATAACTAATACATTTCTTTAAATTAGGCAATATGCGATGGTCATTTAAAATGAGCAGAGAGATGTGAGGAATCCTGCAAGACTATCCACTAAGTAAAACTCACACAAAGGAAAATTCCCATCAAAAAAGTTGACAAGGTTCTTGTAAACTTCCACTTCTACAACCAAATTACTCTCATAAGACACACCTAATGGCAAACCGTTATTTCTATGTGCGCTGGCTGCAACACCGCTGTGGTGTCTATGGCCAGCATTTATATGATGAATCCCCACATAACCATGGCAGCAGAGCAGCCCCCCAAATCCAAATGCAGCAACTGCCAACAAAAATAGCTTTCCAGAAGAAGTGGATTAAATGGGACAATTGGTATATTCCACCATAAATAAGCTCTGACACTTCACTTCCTCCGTTTGCTGCCTTCGGAAACTGTTCAGTCCTTGTTGCTCAGGGTTCCTGCATATTACAATGTCATTTGCCTCCCTCCTGACTCTTTGAGTCTGACAGTGACTAGGTCCCAAGGAACCTGGCAGAGGTTAGGGCTTGCAGAGCACTGTTAGTCTTATAGATTCGTGGGTTCTTTTGTACCTCCTTGAAGAAGAGGGAGGTGAACATCACAATCCTGATTCTGGCTTCTCAGCTACCCAAAGGAACCCCACTACATGTATGTTGTGGTTGGTGCTCCGAGCCCCCCTCTTCCCCCCCAAAAAAGAAAAGGCCAGTTTAACAGCTTCACACTATAGGACATGGCTGCATAAAATAAGGGGGTGACCTGTGACATGAAGGATTTCACAACAAACTTTCAGATTTCAGATAGCAATCCCATGCTATCCAAACAGGGTTCTATCTGCAGAAAATGATAAAATGCACTGAGAATCTTCTCCTACCTGCCTGCTTTCCCTCTGAGAGGATGTTGAGGCACTTCTGTGGGTTGGAGTAGATGTTTTATGAGCAGGGGATATGCCCTTCTCGTCTGAATTCATCGCTGCAAGTAGTCTAGGGATGTGCACGTGAGACCATCCCAATCTTTCCAACTCTCAGACTAAGAACCAGACGATCTGCGGCTTTAATCCATCTCCCACAAATCAGGCTGGACCAGGAAAGTGCAGGCCTCTACTGAGGTGTCCAAACCACCTAAAAACGAAACAAACAGAAAGTCTCATGTCATTTAAAGAGAAATCAAAATCATTACATATAGGGGAAAATTAATTTGCATTAACAAAGGGAAGTACACACACTTAGACATGCAGGTCTGAGGCTCAAAGACATCGAGGTTGGAAGCACATGATGATGATTGATGTTGATGATACAAATATGCAAAATGATTAATATAT
Source organism: Peromyscus leucopus (assembly GCF_004664715.2). Lineage (NCBI taxonomy): Eukaryota > Metazoa > Chordata > Mammalia > Rodentia > Cricetidae > Peromyscus > Peromyscus leucopus. The sequence continues at coordinate 53,506,621 of NC_051066.1, read as the reverse complement.
GAATTCTGAAATTTCTGTGTTAGGAAATTTTATAACAACTCTTATATAGTTATATTTTTAGAATATCTAACATTATGTTAGCAGATTATATGAACTTGTATGTGCTCATTAGGATTTTAATGACCCTCTAGTGATAGACAAGAATTGAAATAGCAATCCCTTGGGCTGGGCAGGTAACTCAGTAATAGAACATTTGTCAAGGATAGGCAAGGTCCGGGGTCCAATCTGAACACCAAAAACTAGTAATTATTAATTTTAAAAGAATAATTTCAGTAATTAAGAGCACTTTAATGAACTTGTAAACCTGGATATTCTAAATGACTGAAACTTGTAATCCCTTCTTGGAATTTTAAATCTCCTGCCATTATATTAAAATAAGAACTGCTCAGCTGAGCTGGAACAATGGCTCAGTAGTTATACAACACTAGCTGCTCTCCCAGAGGGCCCAGGTACTATACCCAGCACCTATAGGTGGTTTACATTCTGTAACTCCTGTTTTAGAGGATCCAGCTCCTTCTTCTGACCTACAAGGGCACCAGGCATGCACATGATACATAGACATGCATGCAGGTAAAACACCCATATAAATAAATTTAAATTTAAAAACCTTTAAAATTAAACATAAACTGCTTTTTGTCCAAACTGGAAGACTAGACTTAAAGCAAAACTAGCCTTTGTAAATCATAAATCCAAAGAGCCAAAAGCTCTTGGATGAAGAGTGGTAAGGCTTCAGCTCGGACTCGCAAAAGGCAGTAAAAATAAGCCAGCACCTGCAGATGATCATTTAATCTGTTCAATGAAGGCAGTCTAATAAGTGTGAATACAGATTGGGAAGCCAAGGCCTGGTGCCTGGAAGCAGAAAAGTATGAATGCTATTTAGATCCTTGATTCAAAGTACTTTGTTTTCTGGTCCAAGATGTTTTACAAGTGGATGCTGACCCTTGGGCCAAAAGTATGTCAGCTCAGTGATGTGTTCAAGTACCCCCGTGGGATGGGGCTGAAATGGCCAACTATTAAACCACTATCTACTCAGAAGTAAATTCAATCCAAGTTTCAGTCTGATAGTCTCTGATATACAATTGCCCTCCTTCCCTCCCCCTCTCCTGTTCCCACCTCTTTCTCCTTCCTTCTCTCTCTTCCCCTCCCTCCTCACCCACTCTGTACATCTCTCTGCACTGTCTTCATTAGTATTAATGCTAATATCTTATTTTAATTTAACATGACATTTTCAGGATAACTTGTTCATGATGAAATGGCCATGTGCCATCTTATTGCATTATGAATACATTGAAAAACTATCAAAATCAAAGAAAATAACAGATAAATAATTAAATACATCCCAAGATCCAATTTTGAGGTTATTGTTGTTATCTATAAATTTGGGGTCTCTTGTGTTTTAAAAGAAAAGGTGTTGTGTAACTTATTCCTGGAAGACTGGGACAACTCACCTCAGATAATGAACCAATGACAGATCACAGTTCAACTTAGTGAACCAACGAGTTTATTGGGGTTACTTACAGGAGTATGGGTGAGGGGTTACATACAGGAGAATGGACAATCCAAAGCAGCTGTATCACTGAAAAACCCATCCCAGCATGGGTGACGGTTCATCAAAGCTACATCCCTTCAGCTCCCTGTATGGCTTGTAGGCAGCTTGGCTGGTGGGACAGTCTCCTCTACCACAAATATGTCTGCTCATATAACCACAAGGAGGGTCCTTGTGAATCTTGCAAGTTCCTGGAACCTCCTGAGACTTATAAGTTTTATTTACTTCCTGAATATTAGGGAACCTCTCTTAAGGATGAAAATGTTCCAACTGGGCAGAAACTGCCCCACAACAAAAGCATTTCAAGTATCCAGTATCAATTCAAATGATTTTTACATCTCACCCTAATCAATCTAACGTTTGATTACTTGCTCGATTTTTAATGCCTTACAAAAGGAATTTTAAATTCTGTTTGAAGTTTGAACCTACTCATTCTTTATTCCTACAGTATGAGATTTGTTATGACCTAAGAAAGATTTATTTCATCTCCACTGAAACACATTTTCAGAAATTGCCTAAACAGTGTTGTAAACCCTAAGACCATACATTTCTAAGTCGTCACCAACACAATTACTATATTCAACAAGAAAAACACTGTAACTGAAAACAGCAGTAATATGAGAGCAGAAAACCCCATTTTTCTCTCATTTTCTCCTTGTATCAGTAGGAGCACATTGTGAACTGCTGTAACATTTGCATTTACTTACACTGAAAGAAATACAATTCAGATGTATGATTCAGGGACAAATTAGGGGAAACTTCTAGAACTTGCTGTTTATAGGCATCATAAATGATATGTGACCAGAAAAGCATTTGAAAGGAAAGGACTATTTAGCCTGAGCTAAGCTGTGCTGCTGTATGAATAAGCTCCAAGCCCTAGGAGCTCAAAGAAGGGCTCACTGCCTGCTGATTCACACCTCCTTCAGGCTGGGTAGAGAGGTCCTTAGAATTCCTGCACTCCACACTGGTAGAGAGAGCATCAGACCCCGTGAAAGGGAAGCAAAGGGTTTTGACAGAAACACAGGTTAGTTCTCGGTTGTTGCCTACAGATGATGGTCTCTTCCACTCAAATGGCTTCACGTAGGTAAGTGGCGTATGAAATGAATTCCCTGGGAGAGATGAAGGAAATCTGAACAGATTAGTGTAAGTCACTATAAAAATAAAGGAAACTATGAAAAGCATGGATGATACAGTGTGGATTTCAAGCAGCATGTCAGTGAGTGTTCCTGGTTAAAGAAGAACCAAAAACATTAACAAGGTTCAAACCAAACAAAATTCCATCATGGTGAATTTTAAAAGGAGAATCTGAGTTTGAACCAAATATAGTTGGCACCAATAATCTACTGGCGAAGAACAGAACTCACACAAAGAAAAGAAAACCAAAGTATGTAAGTGTGCATACGTGTGTGCGCGTGCGTGTATGTTGTATGTGTATGTTGTGTGTGTGTGTGTGTGTGTGTGTGTAAAATCTCAAACACCTGTGAAAAACTATTCCCTCTGTGGAAATAAAATCCATATACACAAAGAAAATATAAAGTTTATTTAGAATGAGGGGAGGCAGCTTTAGAATACAAGCTTTTTCACAAAACTTACAAAAAATAGTGTCTTCGACAGAGCTAAGACAGGTTTGGAGACAATGGGGTTGACCTAGTTACAAACTTGAAGCTATTAATGCCATCAGAATTAGGACTCGGCGATTAAAAGTGATAGTAATGCAGTACAGCATGGGTCTTCAGGGAAGACGTTATCTCACTACATTCTATTTTATTATCCCTTAGAAGCCTGCTTGTTTTCTAATGAGAGATAGGAAGAGTGGACCGAGACGACAGGAGAGGATGTAGGGAGGAGCGGGGAGTGGGGGGAGGACTATAATCAGGATATATATTATCTGAGAAAATATATCTATTTTCTATAAAAGGAAAAAAGTGTTAGAATAGGTTACCAAAATAGAAATACACAGGATGAATAAAGGTTAAGGGGATGCCTGAAGAAAGAAGAGAAAGAAAAAGAAGGAAGGAAGGAAAGAAGGAAGACAGAAAGACAGACAAAATTGAAGAAATCATCTTGCAAAAAGAAAAAAAGGCCAAGGAAACAACACTGAACAGGTACATGAGGCAATTTGCTAAATCTACATACAAAAATGATACTGAGCAATGACTAAAATGAATGATACCCAAAATATTCCCAAGCATAAAAATCTGATCACATTTTGGCAGGAAAATAAAGTAGAAAATAACTCAAAATAAGACCTCAATGAAATTAGTGAATTTAGACTGCCCCGTGGGAAGCAATTCAGTGAAATTAAAAATTAATCATAAAGTCAGAGCAAGAAAGGGTTTGGAAAGTGCACTTTCCTAAGCATGTCTCAGGTTGAAGAAAAATGAAATGGTATTAAAGAATATTTGGAAACAGATAAAAGTCAAATCCCACAGCACTCAAGCCTCGGCTCCACCTCCAGCTCCTCCGTCTCTGTCTGTATGACGGAGCGACTTCTCCATGCACGGCCTTGGTCATTCACATTCCTACACCCGAAAGAATAAAGGCAAACATCCTGCATTTATAAACTCACAGAATTAGAAGAGATGTCTACAGAGTGAACACAGAATTGGATATTTTAAAATACTTCAATTAACAAATCTGAGTTATTTCTTTGAATTAACAAAAAAAGTGGCTGACTAACCAATGAAAAAAGAGAGAACTATAAACAGATAAAATAAATGAACGTACCAAGGAATAAAAGACACGGATTGGGAAATTATTGTCACAATTTATAACAACTAAGATGAATAAGTCAAAATAAAATATTGTAGAACCATCCTAGTAGACTAGTATCCCATCCATTTAGAATCCATTCCTACAAAATAAAAAGCTATGTCTTTATATGTCGGTGGTATTTCTGTAGACATGCACAAACAAAACACGCCCCCCCCCACACCTATCAATCCAGCATAACAACAAAGTAAGTAAAACCATTTAGCAAGGACAGCCAGGCTAAACAGAGAAAACCTGTTGCAAAAACAAAACAAAAACAACCCAAAGAGTAAAACAGTTTCCAATGACATCAAGACACTGATGCTGGCTGTTGCCTGAGTGACACTGTCCTTAGAGTGCTAGGCAGTCTGGGATGTCACTGTCCATCTGAAATGCACCAAAGGGGCTGGGGAGCTGGCTCCGTGACTCAGACATCTGCTGTGCAGCCACCAGGATCTGCCCACATAGCAGGTAGGTATGGTGGTGTAGGCATCTCCCCAGTGCTGAGGGGAAGAGACGGGTTTCCTGGGGGCTTAGTGGCCCGATCTCAATTGTGACTGTGAGCTTGGGGTTCAGGGAGACACTCTGACACAGAAGTGGCTGAGGAGGACATCTCCACATCAACCTCTGACTTCTTCCATGGGCATACACACGCAGTACACACTCACCCACCATACACACACACACACACACACACACACACACACACACACACACACACACACACACGCAGTACACACACACACACACACACACACACACACACACACACACACACACGAGAGAGAGAGAGAGAGAGAGAGAGAGAGAGAGAGAGAGAGAGAGAGAGAGAGAGAAACGATGCTGAAATTGAGGAATATTTTATTTTCTGGGTAAAAAAATTAAATTGAGGGGCTGACTGAGACTGTAGCTCAGTGGTAGACTGCTTGTCTAGCATGCATGGGGCCCTGGGTTCAATCCCAGTATTCCTGTGGGTCGGAGCAAGGGGATTTTTAAAGACATAATTCAAAGCAAGGCATGGTGGCTCACACCTGTACTCCAAATACTCAAGAGGCAGGAGGATGGTTATGAGTTTGGGGCCATCCTGAACTATACAATGAATTCCAGGGTATTCTAGGCTGCAATTAGACTCAGTCTCAAGACAACAGCAAAACCTCTCCAAAACAAGACAAATCATAAGGACATAAAATGCCATAAATTTATATAGGGCCTCCAGGAACAATCTCTCTTGAACACATGCACAGATTTGCAGAAAACGCTATTATCACTGTACGTGTTCCATGTGTCTGCTCAGCATTGTTCTAACTGCTGTAAAAATATTCAGTTAACTGCCTCAGCATCAGCATGAGGTAATGCTTTCATATCCCTTTCTGTCTGAATGATGAAAGTGAGGCTAGAAGGTAGTTACCTAATGGGTTAGTCTTTGGGTGCAGGCGAGACACCTGACTGGCTGCAGCCTGTGAACACAGCCATCATGCATATACACAGGTGTGCTCACGGTCACGCCGTCACAGAGCACAACTCAAGCACGTGCTCAGAGGGAGGGTGAGGACCGGGTGACAGCACACCTAGGCCACACGCTGTGTGCAGTCTTCACACTTGTCTGTGCTCTGAGGTGCAGGTGCTGGGAATGGAACCCAGGGCTTTGCGCACACCGGGGAAACGCTCTATTTCTGGGCTACATTCCCAGCCCACAGCTTTCAAATTTGGGGAAAGAATAAAATGGGGAAAAGAAGGATAAAGAGAGAATCTGGATTTTGTATTTGGATTCACTCTTACACTGAACTATAAACATTATAAAACGTTCGTTAACCACATGTTGACATGTTTTAATGTAATTCCTCCAAAGTCATAACAGAATTTTTAAGAACTTGGACATAGTATAGAGTTCATGTGTAAGAACAAACAGGTAAGACCAAAGGAAATTATTCTAAAAAATAAGAGCAATCCTCCTCTGCGGAACATTCAAGCTGTGTAGCCTCTTAGGAAACGCAGCCAGAGCAAGGAACAAAGCAGAGATTCTACCAACAGCAGCAGCAACAACAAAATCAGTGAGAATAATATTTTCAACAAGCTACAAAGCCATCAGAAAAAAAGGCTTAATACCGTACTTAGAGCCAAACCTACTGCAAAAGCTTTAAACTTCTAAAGGTAAAACAAAACCCATAAACATTAGAAAAAAGTATTAGAGAAACATGAATGATGCTGGAATAGAGAATAACTTATTAATAATGGTACTTGAGCCCCACACCCCGAACACTTGGAAAAACATGAATTTGACAAAGGTTTAGTGTTTTTAATATCTAAAAGTTCTTGCAAATCAATAAGATAAAAATGATAATGGCATGGAATGATTAATAGGTTGCCAGTGGTAGTCTAACGTCTTTGCCCTTTCCAGGAGAGTTTAATTTGAACAATTCTAATTCAATTTTTGCTAAGGAAATCATGAGGCATGTAAAAGACAGAAACACAGAGAGACAGACACAGGCAGTCCCCTTCACCCAATTAAAAAAATTATGTATTCTCTTTACAGGGGGATTAGATTATTCTCTTTTACAATGGATATAGATTAGCTCCATAATCACTCATAATAAAGCTATTTCCATTTGAAAAAGGCAGCTCTTCATAATTATACAATCAAATTCAACTTTTTTAAAGTTGCCCTATGGTTGGTTTTACAAATTCTGTACATTTGACAAAAATCAGGGCTTAATGCCCCAAAGACAGCAACTGTATGTTAAGTGGGAAATTAAATTTTTTAAGCAATTTAAATAAAGACATATATGTTGTATGGATGAACATAAATCAGACATGTTAAGATGTATTTGAGCTTTATTTCATTTCTGTGAAGCAGAAGGTTAGAAAAAGGTGATAATGGTGGACAAGAAGGTGGACACACATTCCCTGACTCACTCTGTTTCTGACTGGATGTGGTAACCCAGGATCAGTGCAAGAGAAACTTGAAACACATTCACACTGTGAGTAAAGACACGCGCGCGCGCGTGTGTGTGTGTGTGTGTGTGTGTGTGTGTGTGTGTGTATGCACTGAAGATCACCTCCATCAGACTGACCTATGAACATTTTTAAATCATCGATTAATGATTGCTGTGGGAGGGGCTGGCCCACTGTGGGAGGGGCTGGCCCACTGTGGGAGGGGCTGGCCCACTGTGGGAGGGGCCACCCTTGGGCAGGTGGTCTTGGGTTTTCATAAGAGCACATCAGTAAAGCAGGAAGCAGCACTCCTCCACTGGTGTCTGTTGTGTAAGTGAGATTCCTATTCATCTTCCCCTTCACTGTTTGATTTACAGCAGACATTTTTCTATAGGCTAATCCTTTCTTTATCTCACATTGCCTCTTGTTTGGTTGTTATGTTTTGGTTTTGGGTTTTGAGATAGGATCTCTTTTTTTTTTAGATGCATAAATATTTATTTGTAACAAAGAAGTTCATGTACAGTGTTGAAAATCTACAACTTCTTGTTAAATTCACATTTCACATTGCACTTCTACTCTTTAAACAAACTTTTTTGGGGAGGGGGATTGGTTTTTCAAGACAGGGTTTCTCTGTGTTCTTTTGGTGCCTTTCCTGGAACTCCTCTGTAGACCTGGCTGGCCTTGAACTCAGAGATCCACCTGGCTCTGCCTTCCGAGTGCTGGGGATTAAAGGCGTGCGCCACCACCGCCCAGCTATAAACTGTTTTTATGTTCAAAAAAAAAATTTAAGTAGATGATTCTCAATTTTCTGAGAAACTGCCATACTGATTTCCATAGTGGTTGAGATAGGGTCTCATTTTGTAGCCCAGGCTAGCCTGGAACTCTGGATCTTCCTGCTCTCTGTGTGCTGGGATTTACAGAGCGTGCCACCACACTGACATTGCTTCTAGGTCTTCTAACCACTGTAGATTTTCCTCAACAGCTTACAAGTTCATGTTCTAACTAATATATCCGTACTTGTTCATGTGGAAGTCTCTGAACATTATCTTGAACCTGCCATTTCCTAATAACAGGTCTCTGAAATTATAAGGTGTTGTATTTATTTATCTGAAAACATTACATTTCCTTTTCATCCTAATTTTATTTTTGTACTTGAGGTAAAATTTGTGACAATTCCAACAATTATCAGAAAGACATTAAGGCGTCTATGACCAAAGCACCCTGAACAGTCTCTTCTGATCTGGGAAGCTGAGCAAGGTCAGGCCTGGTTAGTACTAGGATGGGAGTCCTAATGACCTAATGACTTTTGATCTTGAACCACCTCCATTATTCCCCCCCCTCGCTATCCTTCTCTGGTTAATTTTACAATTAACAAAGCATACATTACCTTTTAAATGTTTCTCAATCACTTAAAAATAACACACAAATAAAGTTTTGCCTAAGGCCAAGCATGGTAGCAATCCCAGCAGCACTCAGGAGGTCTGCAGGTTTGAGCGCAACACCCTATCTCAAGACAAAACAAGAAAACAGGCAGGGAATGGTGGCACACGCCTTCAACCTCAGCCCTTAAGAGGCAATAACAGACAGGTGCTTGTGAGTTTGTGAGTTCGAGGCCAGCCTAGTTTACACAGTGAATTCCTGACCAGCCAGAATTATAAGGTGAGACCTTGTCTCAAAACAAAGGAAGCCAGACACAGTGGTGCATGCCACGCCTTTAATCCCAGCACTGGGAGGCAGAGGCAGGCAGATCTCTCTTGAGTTAAAGGCCAGCCTGGTCTACAAAGTTCCAGGACAGCCAGGGATACAGAGAAACTGTCTCACACAAACAACAAACAAAAAAAAACCCCACTGTGATCTTATGCTTGAAACAATTAAATTAAAAAAAAACAAAAACGATTTGAGGTCAGAATCCTAAAGAGAAGACCACCCACTTTCTTCCATCAACCTTCTCTGTCACGGTGAGGGAAAGGCAGTTAAGGAGTCACAGGCACTAACCATGTGTGAGGTCAGCCCGCTCAGCACTTCTTTCCCATTCACAGGAACATCCCACTTTATCTGAGGAGAATGGGGCCTAGGAGTTCATGACTGCAATCCTCAGCTTGGTTTCCATCTGCTTGCTATTAGAGCCTCCCCAGGAACTCCCCTTTCAGAAAGGCCTGTTATCTGTTCAGGCTGAGAAAACCCTGGGAACAGAGGCTGTGTAGGATTTATCACGAGATCACAAGACAATGACTTGGATTGACACGTGGGTCACGGGTCCTGCTGGCTTGGGCCACTTTGTCACCACCCCCTGGTCATTTTGCTAGTACTAATTTTTAAAGACTGGTCTGTCACTTTTCATTCATCACTGGGTTTTGACCTCTGCTGGCATGTTAAAAGGGAAGCCTGGGTAACGCCACTGTGTGCATTACAACAGCAAAAATAACCCTGAGCAGTAGAGTTCCCAATGACGCCGACAGGCAGGAACAACAGGCACGGAAACCTTCACCTCTACTGTGACCCTAAAATTCATAAATGCCCGTCCAGTTTGCACACATTCCTATTCAGGCAGTAGGTGACCTTGAAGGTGTCCTATTTGGGGGAGAAATTTTCTGTCAGAACAACTATTCTTCACATGGAGCTGACGGGTCGGTCGGCTGAAGTTAAAAATCTCCCTGAAGTGACCCTTGTACACTGCTGGCTGGCGGAAGTAAAGAATGGTGTAGCTGCTGTAGAAATCAAGTGGTTCAGCTATTCCTTAAATGTTTTTAAAGTTACCATGTGATTATTCCATCTCTAAGAACTGAAGGCTGTAGCACATACCATACGTACACTCACATCCACAGCATACAATGCCAAAATGCAGAAACAACCTCAATATCCACCAACACAGGAATAAATTAAGTGTGGGGTATTCATAGAATGGAATATCACTTAGTCTTAAAGAGAAAGGAAATGCTAACAGGCATGACGACATGGATGTATTAGTCGGGTTCTCTACAGTCATATCTATCTATCTATCTATCTATCTATCTATCTATCTATCTATCTATCCATCCATCTATCTATACATATATATATATATATATATATATACACAGTCATATATATGGGATTTATTGAAGTGACTTACAGGCTGCAGTCCAGTTATTCCAACAATGACTGGCTGTGACTGCAAAGTCCAAGAATCCAGTAGTTGCTCAGTCCACAAGGCTGGGTATCTCAGCTGATCTTCAGTATATGCTGGAATCCTGAAGAAGTAGACTTCAATGCCAGTGAAGGAATGGATGTGCTAGCAAGTCGAGGGCAAGCAGGCAAAGACCAAACCTTCCTTCTATGTCCTTATATAGACTTCCAGCAGGAGGCATGGTCCATATTAAAGGTGTGTCTTCCTGCCTCAAGATTGGATTAAAGGCATGTGTCTTCCCACCTTAAGATTCAGATCAAGGGCATATGTCTCCTTGCCTCAGGATCTGGATCAAAGGTATGTATGTGTCTTCTTATCTCAAAGGTCTGGACTAAAAGTGGATTCACCCACCTCAAAACAAGCAGAATTTCTCTCACAGGTGTGCTCTCCATATCCGGGTTATAGTTCATTCTAGACACAGTCCAGCTGACAACCAAGAATGGCCATCAACGATGGACAACCAAGAATGGCCATCACGATGGACAACCAAGAATGGCCATCACGATGGACAACCAAGAATGGCTATCACGAGGGACAACCAAGAATGGCCATCACGAGGGACAACCAAGAATGGCCATCACGATGGACAACCAAGAATGGCCATCACGATGGACAACCAAGAATGGCCATCACGATGGACAACCAAGAATGGCCATCACGATGGACAACCAAGAATGGCCATCACGATGGACAACCAAGAATGGCCGTCACGATGGACAACCAAGAATGGCTATCACATGGATGAGCCCTGAAGACAACATGCTCCATGAAAGCAGCCAGATACCAAAGGGCATATGGTACATGGCTGCATTCCTACGGGGACCCGGGGGCTGGCAGTCACCACGGGTTTTCGGGGGATAGAAAACAGACTTGATACTTCCTGGGCTGGGTCTATAATTCCAGTTTGGAAAATGAAAACAGCATGGGGATGGGTGGTAAATGTGCATTCCCTCGGTGCCACGCCACTCTTCACTTCAAATTGTAAAGTATACGTGACGTGATGTGTGTGATCACCACAAACACTTCCCCCATGGTCAGCTATGCTGACTTGTACAACCTACAGGCACTCTTTTACACTATTCTGTGGCCAGGGTTCATCATCATGCAATCTTTGCTGTCAGAATTGCCACTCCAGCCTGTATCATGTCCCTACGTCCACTTGTTATCAAACATGTTCTGCTCTTTGTTTATCTGACTTGATTCTGCAGCACCCCTCAGGGAAGGGACAATATGACTTTTGTCACTGTGGTTATATGTCACGAGCCACAAACACCACTCAGGATGTGTACCGAGCTTATCACGTCAGTTAGATTCCAGCCCCCCATTATATAGACCCATTAAGCAGTTGACTGGGCACACAAATTGCCTGCAGATAACCACGCTCGTGTCAGTTCTTGGATATTACTGTATCTGCTTGAAGATAACCCCAAATAATTCAAATGAATCACAAACTTCAGTTTCTTATCTGTTCAGAAGTCATTTGAGAAAAAGACGATACAAAGTTCAATCTTCCCAAGAGAAAACTTCCTAAAAAAAGACCTGCCAGGCTACTAATGGAGCCCAAGGGGCCTTAGGGCATTATTAGGTTTTATCCTTCCTACTGCTGAGCTACCCATGAGGAATACAGAAGATGTGACAGCATCGGTTCTTAAAACACAGCGGATAGACTAGCCTGGCTGCACAAGACTGTGGCACCTGCCACCTACTAATTTACCGGCCATCATCCAGCTTAATTACAGAAAATTCACGGTCAGAATTTTGAGAACAGCTACCCTTCTAGAACGACAAGGCTTAGGCTGATTGACATGCACATGTCAGGGTGGCTACAGTGCTAAGTTGGGGGACCAGCAGAAGTGTTTGTTTTGATTACTGCTCTCTCCCTATTAGGTCAGGGAAAGATGAGCTGGCTTAGGAGGTCTACTGCAGGGACCCACATGTTTCAGCCTCATGAACTCGTTCAACTGGGGTGTGGTCACCTCTGTGTATACTTAGTGCTCAGCTCAGGAACCTACTGTGTGTTCCCCTCCTCAACTCAGGCTTTAGAGGTACCCTGAAATTGGCCACAGAGGTGGTGGGGGTGGTGGAGTGTACACGCCACTGTACTGTTCACAAGTACATGTATCTTAGCACTAATGTTTTATTTAAAAAAAAAATCTCCTGGGTTATGAAAACAAACCCAACTCATATTAGAAATATGATCCAGCTGGGCAGCAGTGGTGCACACCTTTAATCTCAGCACTCAGGAGGCAGAGCCAGGCGGATCTCTACAGGCACCAAAACTACACAGAGAAACCCTGTCTCGAAAAACTAAAATAAATAAATAAATAAATAAATAAATAAATAAATAAATAAATGAAATATGATCCAAACATCAACACAAGATAAGAGAATGATCAAATACCACACTAATTATGATTATTTTTGGTTGTTTGATGGTGCATACCTATAATTCTAACATTTGGGAGATTGAAGCAGGAGAGCTGCTGCTAGCTTGAAATTAGCCTAGGCTATAAAAGTGAATGGGTGGGCTGGAGAGGTGGCTCAGTGGATAAGAGCACTGACTGCTTTTCTAGAGGTCCTGAGTTCAATCCCCAGCAACCACATGGTGGCTTACAACTATCAGTAATGAGATCTGGTGTCCTCTTCTGGCCTGCAGACACACATGCAGGCAGAATGCTGTATACATAATAAATAAATAAATTTTTTTTAAAAAGTGAATGGTCTATTTTGGGACTCTGTCTCAGAAACTAAAAACCAAACCAAACAAACAAATGCCACCCCCCCAAACAAAACAAAACAAATAAAAACCATAAAGAAGCCAACATGGTGGCACACGCCTTTAATTCCAGCACTCGGGAGGCAGAGGTGGGCGGGTCTTTGTGAGTTCAAGGCCAGCCTAGTCTACAAATCCAGTCAGGACAGCCAGGACTGTTAAACAGGGAAACCCTATCTCGAAAAACCAAACCAAACAAAACCAAACAAAAAAAAACCCAAACAGCAAATGTGGTAGTTGGAATGTAATTGGCTTCCATAATCTCACAGGGGGTGGCGCTCTTAAGGAGTGCGGCCTTGCTGGAGGAAG